>NW_013667691.1:34082-51677 GCF_000517525.1 Limulus polyphemus
ACAATAAACTAACCAATACAATTATTCTTATCGTTATATTACTAGCTAAGATTAAGATTCCATCATGATTCTGGACAATACAGGTGTGACCACACAATAAACTAACCAATACAATTATTCTTATCGTTATATTACTAGCTAAGATTAAGATTCCATCATGATTCTGGACAATATAGGTGTGACCACACAATAAACTAACCAATACAATTATTCTTATCGTTATATTACTAGCTAAGATTAAGATTCCATCATGATTCTGGACAATATAGGTGTGACCACCCTGAAGATTGATCAACATGAATATTCTTATCCTTATAATATTAGCCAAGCAGTATAAGATTAAGATCGTATCATGGGTCTTAGTAAATGTTACCTTCTAAGACTTCGTGTCCGTGGTTAACTATCTTCTTGAATAAACTAGATTGCTTATGTATAAATTGTTTAAACCTACTGTATAAAATATAAATAGTTTAGTGAAATTTAGGGTTACTTACTTTATCTTCAGTAACTTTACAGGCCAGTTCGTTCATGGTCACGTCCAAGTAGATTTCTTCAGATGAAAAGTTTGAGACTGAAGTCTCCATATTGATGTTCATTTAACTACAGGTCGTCAGACTGACAAGTCTTATGATGGTTGAACAGCGGAGAGCTTTGCTATCTCGGAGACAAAGTTAGCTAGAAAAACCTAACTCTTGGTCAGATAAGCACCGGTGCCCGGTTTTAGTGTACATGTACATAACTTTAGCGATCTTGTTTTATTTCCTTCTGTATACTTCGTAAAACTACGATAAAGCCGGCTGGTAGAGAGCCACTTCCGTTCTACACACACACAAAAAAAACTGTCACCTTTTCGTTTTTTCACTCCGGAAAGCCTACTTGTGGTAAATATATAGAGGAGATTACCATATGTCTGTCAGCATGTAGCTGAGGAGTCGAGTACTACTCACAGCCATTCAAGACGTATATATCACAATCAACCAGCTGTTAACTGTCATACTCCCTGTCCAATACAAAAATCGAGAACTTAATTTAAAATCAAATATTTTTCGACTGGCATATTTGCTGTCCGATAGTAATATCAACAAATAATTACAAATCAACCAATTCAAGACATATATATCACAATCAACCAGCTGTTAACTGTCATACTCCCTGTCCAATACAAAAATCGAGAACTTGATTTAAAATCAAATATTTTTCGACTGGCATATTTGCTGTCCGATAGTAATATCAACAAATAATTACAAATCAACCAATTATCAAATAATTTACATTTTCTTCTCGTCTAGACCGTATTTGCAAATACAACTTTTTTTTTTCAGGAAGTATTTCAACAGTGAGGAATTGGAACCGGAAGTTTCAACTTGAACTTCCATCGAATGCATACTTGGGTTGTGAGGCCAGGTTAAAGACCCCTAGGATTCAGCTTTAACCGTCTCTAATTTTGTTCAAGTGAAAAAACAGAATGCAGCCACCCAGCTACACCCGCCACAACAAGGATTTATCTGTTTATTTGTATCGAATAACTGGGATGGCTGTCAATTTTATCAAGCGTCTTAACTGAAAATACAAAACGTGTTCAGTGGCATCACGTCTTGAACCTTCGGCTTCTCGATCCACAGCCTGAAACTCTGATCACTAGGCCACGCCCGACCCAATTCAACAGTTACAATTTCATTGAAATGGTTCATTACAACAATACCACAGCTAACATCGACAATAGTAAAGATGACGTACGTAAACTCGCCCTGTGCCTAACCTCTGTCTTTATTACACTCATTCACCAATCACTAAGCAGAAATTTTAAACGCTTTGTCGACAATTGTCTTCAAAATCCTTATCAGATTCATTCACCAGTCTCTAAGCAGTAATTAAGAATAAAATTCAACAAACGCGTAAATCACAACAATTGTCTTTAGAAATAAGAACGATAAACTGTATTTACGATAAGAACTATTAAGAAAGAAAAAATAGATTTAAAATAATAATTGATATATATTTTTTTCTTTTTCTTCTTTGCTATGTTTCATCCTTTGTCGGATCTAAGTACAAACTATAAAGACTCTAAAGAAAACGGAGAGTAGTTCCACATAAGACTAAAAAAAAACGGAGAATAGTTCTCCATTAGACTATAAAGAAAACGGAAAGTAGTTCCCCATTAGACTCTAAAGAAAACGGAGAGTAGTTCCCCATTAGACTCTAAAGAAAACGGAAGAATAGTTCCCCATTAGATTCTAAAGAAAACGGAGAATAGTTTCCCCATTAGATTTTAAAGAAAACGGAGAATAGTTCCCCATTAGACTCTAAAGAAAACGGAGAATAGTTCCCCATTGTATTCTAAAGAAAACGGAGAGTAGTTCCCCATTAGACTCTAAAGAAAACGGAGAATAGTTCCCCATTGTATTCTAAAGAAAACGGAAAGTAGTTCCCCATTAGATTCTAAAGAAAACGGAGAATAGTTCCCACAAGACTCTAAAGCAAATGAAGAATAATTCTCTATAAGACTCTAGAGAACATTATTTTCGAAATCTGCGTGGGTGAATTATGGAAAATCAGTTATTAAGACCAAAGCAACTTTTATGAGGTTTAAATTCGCAGGCCTGTGTAATCTTCCTTGTGTAATGATATTTTATATTTAAAAAATGTTTCGATTATAATAACGCAAATAATTTTGTGATTTATCCGTCTCTAATTTTCAACTAATAAACTAGTGGGAAAGCAGCTAGTCCACAATACCAATCGCCATGGCTGATGGGCAACATAAACGAAATAGTGGTATTTAACTGTAACTCTTATAACTCACGCCGCTCAATTTTTCTTCTTCTCGTTATTCCGTACAGAAGTTGAAAGTGTTTCAAAACTTATTAAAGGATAAAAATTATGCTGTTGGTTGAATTATTCTCAGTTGTAATTTTTCTTCAGTTTTTTGTCCACAGTTCGTAAAAAAAGGCAAGAAAAAAAAATTAAATTTTTGTCCACAGTTCATAAAAAAAGGCAAGAAAAAAATTCAATTTTTGTCCACGGTTCTTGAAAAAATTATAAGAAAAAATTAAAGTTGCCATGGCCAAGTTGGTAGGGTGCTCGACTCGCAATCTGTAGGTCGCGGGTTCGAATCCCGTCACACCAAACATGCTCGCCCTTTCAGCCGTGGGGGCGTTATAATGTGACGGTCAATCCTACTATTCGTTGGTAAAAGAGTAGCCCAAGAGTTGGCGGTGGATGGTGATGACTAGCTGCCTTTCTTCTAGACTTAGGGATGGTTAGCGCAGATAGCTCTCATGTAGGTTTGCGCGAAATCCATATCAAACAAACAACTTACTCTCACTTGGAGACTACAGAGCTCAAAATTACTTCTCTGAATAGGTTTTTCAAGTGTGATGTTATCATAAAGACTTTTAATAACGAATCGTGGTCATAAAATTAAGCAAAACTACAAATATGAAAATTATGTAGATGTTAGTTTGCAGCGTGATTTGAAGTTCATCATTGAAACATCCATAAAATAAACCAGAACTAACGATATTAAATGCTAGTGGTCGTCTTACTTCTATAAAATATCTACCGGTTATCACGTTTCAAAACTGTTAACCACAGTTATTACAGGTTAGTTCATAATTTAAAGTTTACCAGTATTAACCAAAGACACATAGAAATATCAGGTTATATTATTTAGGGGTTGCCAACTTTAACCAAAGGTATCCAGAGATAGTACGTACATTAGTTATATTGTGAACATAATTAATTTTATTTAGAAATAAAAATATGATTTTTGTTTTTCCGCTGTTAAGCACAAAGCTACACAATGGGCTATGTGTGCTTCGCCCACCATATTATCGAAACTCCGTTTTTAGCATTATAAGCCTTCGGACTTACTAATGAGCCACTGGAGGGCAAAAATAATGAAATATTACCCACTTTGTGTTAGATTGCACAGAGAGGGGGGGGGTTCGTTCCTATTAGATTGCACAGAGAGAGAGGTTCGTTCCAACTGGATTGCACAGAGAGAGAGAAAGAGGTTCGTTCCAACTGGATTGCACAGAGAGAGAGAGAGAGAGAGAGGTTCGTTCCAACGAGCATATTAAGTGGTTAAATGTAATCCCATTTTTTTTTTGTAGCATGCACATTCAAAGAAAACAGTTTAATATTAAACGCTCCTCTTCCTCATCATCCGACCATTATATTCCTAAAAATAAACCCCCAAAATGCGTTTAATTTTTGAAGGGAAAGTCCGAGATTTAGTGTGTAATTACATCTTTACCTAGCTAGCTAATGTTTGGAAGAAAAAACTCACAAAATATGTCATCTTACTTACAAAGCCGTTAGTTAAGTAACGTAAACCAGCTTAAAGTATAGATGAATGTCCGTTACATTATGTTCCAATGTAAATATATGAAGTTGAAATGTTCCATTAGTTAGTTTGTTCTCTAAGTGCAAAGCTGCACAACACGGTTTCTGCACTGTTCCCACCATAGGGATCGATCCCCGATTTTTTTGTGTTGTGATTCTTCAGATATACCTCTGAGCCACCGGGAGAGAGGGGGTCATCAAATATGAGGTATTGAGAGCAAAGGAGAAATAAAATACACAAATCATAATGATAATAAAGCACAATTACTCTACGAATATGATATGATGATAATAAAGCACAAATACTCTACAACTATGATATAATGATAGTAAAGCACAAATACTCTACGAATATGATATAATGATAATAAAGCACAAATACTCTACACATATGATATAATGATAGTAAAGAATAAATACTCTACGAATATGATATAATGATAATAAAGCACAAATAATCTACGAATATGATATAATGATAGTAAAGAACAAATACTCTACGAATATAATATAATGATAATAAAGCACAAATACTCTACGAATATGATATAATGATAGTACAGCACAAATGCTCCAGAAATATGATATAATGATAGTAAAGCACAAATACTCTAACACAGATCCCTATCGTTCTCATGTCTTAGTGTGTAGACGACGTTTAGGACTGCCAACACAGATCTCCAACAACCAAATAAAGCGATGAATGCAGAAAATATTAGAAATTAGAGAAACATTTCAAGTTTCTTATGGATGTAAAGAAATAAACAATCTAATTAGGCCAGTTTAAATGTTGCACTTAAAATCCGAGTTCACTATTTCCAAACTAAGAAAGTTTAGGCCTATATTAGTTAGGTTAAGCAAAAGTTAAAAGACAAAAAACAAGAACAACAAAAAACAAACATTTAGGCCTAATAATATTTCCATCTATTGACTTTATAACCTGTACTCAGATCCTAAATTTCTTTGTTAATTATTAGAAAATGGACAAATGTCTCAGTTTTGGATTGTTATATTATAAAGCAGACACGCAGCTTGAAACAAACACAGAAACCTATCGTCCTCTATTTCTCACGTTTCTGTTACACAAAACGATCAATCAAGTATTGATTAAAAAACTGTTTTAGTGATGTAGAAGAAAAAAGGGCAAGTCCTAGAAAAAAATCACACACATCAGAATAACAGAATTCCATCTGGGTGGATAAACGAAACATCACGTGTCCTGGCAACAGTAAGGCTTTAATCAATTCAGTAAATCCGGAGACTCTAGGCTGCCACTACCTATCATGATTTCAGAGATCACAGCCAAAGACGCGAACAGTCTCCTGATAATAATGATTATCTGCCTCCAACTGAAACATGTGTGTGTACATATTTGTATAGTCAATAGCTTGTTCAGGGATTAGGGATGATGTATGCATTTCGTGTTTTGGTGTTGATTCAGTAATCTCTGAGCGTGGTTTGTCTTTCAATACAGAAAGAGATGGATGTTTCATGCTCAGTTTTCTCCAGAATAAAATATTACAGTAACGGTTCCAATTGATTCAATATAAATGTCTCGTTGCTGACTTCGAATTCCATTGAATGTTTTCACTCCTTACATCATAGTTATTACGTATTTTATTGAAATTGATACATTATACATCTTAATCTTTTTGTATTCTATTGAAAATAATACGTCATGTAACTTAATAATTCTGTAATCTGTTGAAGTTGATACACCTTGCTACATAGGCATTCCGCATTCCATTGAACATTTACAATACTTACTGCTTTAATAGCTTCCCATTCTTTGGAATATTTGTATTCCTTGATACCATATAACTCCTAATTTTGTTGACCATGTTATCGTCGTTTGGAAACCAGCGAATATTATAATATCTACAATTTCTGGCACATTTTGATACATTTCAACTAATTATTTATACTCCTAGCCATCACTCTACTTGGTTTACAGATGATCTGCTCTAAAAGTGAACATTCATACTTTTTCAGATAAGATGCAACATTGAGGTTCTACACAGGAATTCAGGGTGAATATGAAAAGTGTCTATTGTCCTTTCTAATATTTATATACACTCAAAGATAACAACTAACTTTTCTCAGTTTTCGTAAACATCTACGCAAGCGAATAAAAAATATCCTCTACTATAAGGAGTAACTAATCCCACTTCCAACTATTCTAATAAACATCTATAAAAACAAAATCTTCTCTGCTATAAGGAGTAACTAATCCCACTTCCAAATATTCTAATAAACATCTACTCAAATGAATAAAAACAAAATCTTCTCTACTATAAAGAGTAACTAATCCCACTTCTAACTACTCTAATAAATATCTACTTAAATGAATAAAAAATCTCCTCTACTATAAGGAGTACCTAATGTCCCTCTCAGAGCTACACTGATCATAAAATATACTCGGAGTTACACTAATGAAAAAATATTCTCAGATATATAATGATGAGAAAATCTACTTTGATCCACACACTGATTAGAAAGTATACTTAGATATACTGATGGAAAAAAAACCTATGCAGAGGTACACTTATGAGAAAATGTACTTGGAGCTACACTGATAATACATATAGTGTAGCACAGATGAAAATCTACTCCTAGTTACACTGATAAGTAAAACTATGAAAACAGAATGTTAACTTAAACCTAAATCAAATGAACAATTCGCTTATTAATAAGAAAAATTAATCGAAGCTGCACTGAAAAACAACTGCCCGGAGTTACATCTCCTCGAAACTATAAGCTAAGTACGGGTTTTTGTAAATTGTGGTTAATCGCTGGTTAACATCGCGGCATAGGTTTCTTCAGGATTAATTAATATACATGAATTTACTTATTATTGTCTTATAAATGCAAAACGCATTTCTACTTCACAGTGAATTTTTGAACTTTTCAATCTTTGCATTTTTTAGATTTAAACGCATGAAACAAGATGAACTTGCCAGCCTTTTTTCATTTGAAGTATCCAAAGTTCTTGCTTCGGTAAAACCACTGTTACTGGACTGGATCAGTATAACACCTCATAGTTCCTAAAATCTACATGTCAGATAATTATCAGTTGTGCCCCCTGGTGGTTTAGCGGGAAGTCAGTTGGCTTATATCGTTAAAAATCGGATTTCGATACCCGCGGCGGAAAGAGCACGGATAGCCTATTATATAGCTTTGGGCTTTACATACATCAAAATAAACGTATTTAAACGCTTCATTCGATCATATTTAACAGTTACAAAGCAGACAGTCACCTGTCACATGTTAATCCTTATCACCCCTTTGTTTCATAACGCGTCTGAAGCTCACTTTATTTCCACAACAGCAGTTATGAAATGCTTAGAGAAATTAAACTGTATTTTGGTTTTCAAGATTTTCTACTTGTATATTTTATTAACGAATTAATAAAAAAAGCTCGGTTTATAATCGTCTGTAAAATAATTTAGATAAAACCTGTCGTGACTACATTAATATATATATATGTATATACCTTCAGTGTTGTGAAAATAAATTCACAAGTTAGAAATGACAGCAGTAATCTTGAAGAAGTCTCAGTTGGGTTAGCGGTAAATTTCATTATTTATAACGCTAAAATTCGCTGTTCGATCCCTGCGACTGGTACAGCAAAAAAACAAAAAACAGCCTATGTATTGTTCAGTTTTGCGCTAAAACAATAAAAACGTCAACTACGTTCAATACACTATGAAATATACAGTTTATAAACAACAAAAATTCTACCCCCAAAATTAATAACCGGTAATGATAAAACCTAAATATGTCTGCGGACTTACAACGTTTTTATTCACTGTTTGAGTGTTGGCGTGTGAAATGTGGAAAAGTGGTCAAATATCTAATCGAAGAATTCTACCACGAAATGTTTTGATTTTTACCAACACGAAACGCCCCCCCCCCTCTTCAGTGGCACAGAGGTATGTCTGCGGACTTACAACGCTAGAAACCTGGTCTCGATACCCGTGGTGGGAGAAGAACAGATGGCCCATTGTGTACCTTTGTGCTTAATTACAAACAAACAAACAGAAAACCTAAAATTTCAAATGAATAGAATGTATACAATACACACACACACGTATGTATATAAACAATAAAAGGCATAATAAAAATAGACAGATATGCTATTCTATCCGTTTGTTTCGTTTGTGTGTGTGCTGCTTAAATTACCAATAGCTATGTTATAACAGGTCTTGTGTCTGGCATATATATTGGCATGGAATGAGCTTTAGAACATTTCGTTGCCTAGATACCAGTTGTCATGGTGAGACCTTAGATAGAAAATGCACATATTTTCCCGGTTTGAGACATTTTATGGTTCATTGTATATTTTGAAAAAGTAATATGCTGGTTGTGTAGTTCTTTTATTGTTGTTGTTTTTTTCTTTTGTTTTTCTTCGAAATAAATCTGAGCGAGAAACGTTTGGATAAGAAATTTGCATAAAACTTTTTGGAATTGTTTCAAAAAAAATGCAAAATTTAGCGAACTAAATCGGTTAACGATGACGTCGGTCTGGTTTTTGTATTTCTAAGCTATCTTGTCCTCAATGATCCTCAAAAACGTCAAGGAGTCAACAGTCATTTGGCTTGGTATTTTATTATACCATCAAAAAAAAATAACAATACAACTACTACTTAGACAAACGGAATACCAATATACAGGGGTTAAAAATTGTATTCTTAAGATAATAGATGCATATGTACTAAAATATATATACGGAGTAAATGGGGAAATTTCATTATATGCAAAGTTTCTTAATGAAATCATGAATGGTTATTTGATGAAGCACAATAAGGAAATATTGTTGTTTAAGACTCATAACGTAGGTAAATTAATATGTTTAATTATAAACGGAATTTTCATAGTGGAACGCATTGTTGCCCGATGAGGGCTCCGGTAAGAGAGCCGCAAGCTCGCGATAAATGCATTTTAACGTAGAGAAAAGTCCGTTTATAATCATACATATAAGATAATCTTGACAATATAAGAGCTTAGGAAGATAATACCCCCACTGTTTTATCCTTTTATCTCCTGCGTTGTTCAAAAAAAACCTCCTGAATGTTCACCATGTAAGAGTTAACACGATTCGTAAAACATTTCCAAAAGTTGCCAGAGCTGGAATTAGATTTCAGATTCACTTTAGCTTATTCCTGTCGCTTTACTGTCTGTTTGTTGATTTAAAATACAGCATATTTCACATTCGTTTGTAAACACCGTTGTTACTCTTATTCATAACGTATGCGTGTATTTCCCGATACCCATATATTTTTCGGTAATGTAATTTCTTTTTTATTGCCTTCTCATTATTGCAGTCTCGTTTACTTCTTATTGTTGCCTTCTCATTATTGCAGTCTCGTTTACTTTTTATTGTTGCCTTCTTATTATTGCTGTCTCGTTTACTTTTTATTGTTGCCTTCTTATTATTGCAGTCTCGTTTACTTTTTATTGCTGCCTTCTCATTATTGCCGTCTCGTTTACTTTTATTGTTGCCTTCTCATTATTGCAGTCTCGTTTACTTTTTATTGTTGCCTTCTCATTATCGCAGTCTCGTTTACCTTTTATTGTTGCCTTCTCATTATCGCAGTCTCGTTTACTTTTTATTGTTGCCTTCTCATTATTGCAGTCTCGTTTACTTTTTATTGTTGCCTTCTCATTATCGCAGTCTCGTTTACTTTTTATTGTTGCCTTCTCATTTTTGCAGTCTCGTTTACTTTTTATTGTTGCCTTCTCATTATCGCAGTCTCGTTTACCTTTTATTGTTGCCTTCTCATTATTGCTGTCTCGTTTACCTTTTATTGTTGCCTTCTCATTATTGCAGTGTCGTTTACTTTTTGTTGTTGCTTTTTCATTATTGCAGTTTCAGTTACATTTTTATTAATACCTTTTCATTATTATAGTTTCAGTGGTTTTTATTATTATCGGGTACCTTTTCGCCATTATTTTAATTTCGTTTCCTTTGTTTTGGTCCACTCTGTATAATATGTAAGTACTTTCTGTGTTGACGTCTTCTCCATGATGTGCATGTGACATAGAAAACCTAAAATAATCGTAAAAACCCGCAATGTCAAGTTAATTAACTAATATTAGTCAGATCTGTGAATTTGGTCTGGATTGCTTTGAAGATCTCTCAAAGTGTGTGATTAAAATAATTGTTAGTTTTTAGTAGAAGTCATTTTTAGTCATTTTTCCCCAAACCAAAACTGTCACCAATAATCTTTTACCCTTAAATTTCCAGTTTGTTTTTATACTTCACTAATGGGGGTTCGCACATATTGTATCGTACTAAGAAATTTGAAATTAGAACACTCGGTGTAAAGAACTGACAAAAATGTGAAATAACTCATTTTCAATGTAAAATGCACAGGAAACCCCTGTAGTAATTAAAGGTATTAACTGGAATACTGATGATATTTTCTTTACAATTCTTATGTGACTCCTACGTTACTAAGGACAATCTAAGCAATTAAGTAATGGACTCCCAAGGTATTTGATGCGTAAACAGCTTAGAAAACATTTGTTTAAAAGGCTAATAGCATGGAGCATATCGGTAACTCTAGGGCTAAGTTTATCACTGGTAAAAATGTGAATAGTCATAATAAATATAGAAGATAAATACTTAAGGTGTAAAACAAAGTGAAGGAATGAAAGAGGAAATACGTTGTTACCAAGCTATATTTTAAGCAGTTGTGAAAAAAAAGTGTAGTTAACATAATATTTACGTTCAATTCTCAAATATCAATGACTTGCTTTTTCCTTTCAGATTTTTTCTTAATGTGTTAAACATTTACGTAAAAGTAGAGTAGTATATATTAAAAATAACAGACCTTTAGAAAAACTTGTCTAAAGTATACCGTACTTACGTAAACCTATAGAGCAATACAAATAATAGACCCACTGAAGGTGTAGCTAAACTAAACTTATCAAATAATAAATAAAGGCCTAACAAAAAACAGAGAGATAGAGATATGAGAAAGAAGTTTTATGGTATTAACAGTAATTATTGTTATTGTTTGTTTTAAGCGCAAAGTTACACAAAGCCGTGACCATCGCCGGTATCGAACACCAATTTTTAGTTTTGTAAGATTTAATGCTCACCGCTGAGCCACTAGAGCGATGGTGCTTGTTAATTTACTCTCTATGATTTCTTAAACTTCTACTTCGCTTAACTGTTAAAAATGAATACATTTCCGTCATTGACTTTGAAGCTTCTTAGTGCTTATAAAAAGGGAAATTCTAATCATTAATATTAACTTCCGACTAGAGTAAGCTATGTACATGTACTTAGAGCGGAACTAAAAAATCAACTCACTAATCAGTATATCTAATTAATTATACGTTTCTCACATTTTTACTTTGTTAGATATGGTCATGTCTCTCGAGAAATCAGAAACCATCTATATATTACTATAACAAGGTCTGAAGTTTATCATCATAGTCATCGGAGCTCACACGTTCTAGTGCTATTGATCCTAAGTACAGAGTTATAATCATTTCTTGTAATTATCTTCTCGAAATGTTATTTCCTGTGAAGAGATGAAAAAAACTCTATAAATCAGTTTGAGTTCTTTAAATCAAGCCAGAAAGTAAAATAACAAGTTAAACAAAATCATGTTTTCCCTGTAAAAATCAAGATTTTAAATGTTAAATTAGCTTTTGAAATTTATTTCAAACGACTATTTATCGTTTTTCTTAATGTCTTGAGGGATGAACACCTCTAAAAGGCGATGACAAGAGCGTGTGTGTGTGCATTATTTCACCTAATTAACGTATCGCTTACAGCTGCATGCATGGTACTTTGTGATTTACTGGGTGTTAATTAGACGATGAAAGAAACGTTGAGTTGGTCAGTATGAGAATAATTAGCCTTCTTAAGCCCAATTAACACGTGTAAGACACATTATCGTTTAACACGAGTAACAAGCAACGTTTCACTTGTTTTTCAACGTAATTTTTCCTATTGCTAGAGTTGAAATGAGCTACTGCTACAGGCAATCTGTCAAATCCTATTTTAGTTTATAACACCAATCAGACTCACACGGAAAATCTCCACTCTTGGGAGTAACGAGGGCATAAAGAGGTTAAAATGTTACTCGCATATAAATAATTTCTTATCAAAGAAACATCACCTCATGGCAGGATTCCTTTGCATATATTTTCATTTTTTTTTTGTAGGCGTCAGATGAAATAATGATTCTCGAATACTCGCTGTTGTTTTTACCAATCAACGCTAAGCACAACTATTTTTAAAAGACATGAGTCAAATTTAAACACAAAAACACAAATAAAGTGTTAAAAGTGCCTCTATTAAGTATAAAACACACTCTTTTGGAAACAATAGCCAAATAATGCTTGCTTTATAAATTATCCAAGAAGTAGAATTTAATTATGATTGAAAAACGCAAAGACTTAAAAGCACCATCTTTAGAAAGTTATTGGTGAAGCTTTACATGGTGTAATGCTCATAGGAAATGTATTGTTCTGCCAGAATAGGTTACAATGGAACACGTGAGATGTATTAAGTTCGTTCTGTTTCTGTACACTAAGGTAAGCACTTGGTTATGAAAGGTTTGTTTTTGTTTTGTTTGTAATTAAGCACAAAGCTACACAATGAGCTAGCTGTGCTCTGCCCACCACGGGTACCGAAACCCGGATTCAAGCGTTGTAAGTCCGCAGACATACCGCTGTGCCACTGGGGGGGCGGTTATGAAAGGACTTACAATGACGTATTATATTTAATAACATATTATATACCATTTTAAAGAAATAAAACAAAAGCCGATCTTAAGAAGGAGGCTATACTCCGTAAAATGGCAATGCATAACATAACCTTTGGAAAGAATAAAAAAAAGCTATTAGATTAAAAGCATCAGATGAGGCATTGTTTATTCAAGTCTGTCGTTGAAACAAAGTCAACGGTTATCTTTTTAACAGACGTTTTGAAATTTTGAAACTTACGGTTCGCATTCACCTGATGCATGCCCCAAGTCTAGCAACTTTCTCAGACACTACTGAGTTAAATCATCTCCATCTCATTAATACGACAAGAAGCACTTTGTAGTAAGTGTTGCAGGTCGTAATGTATCACCTTCTGTAAATAAGGACTTTGTTTAGATATAGCATGTGTATGGTTATTATAGTTTCCATAAGTCATCTCAGTGATACCTTAGCACATCTTATTAGTCCGTGCAGGACAGAATGGTTGAGTTTTATTCATAAACTGAGTGTAGTTCTGCTGTATATCATTACGAGTGGGTTAAATAAAAATAAAAGTTTCGACATTTAAAAATACATAGGAATGTTAAAAGAGATCGAAGTTACACAACTAGTTATTTGAGTGTAATATTACACTTTCAGAAATTATATATTTACACGATATCAGTAACGGTAACTCTTAAATGCATAATACAAATATCAAGTGAATACAGCTGTAGCACGACTATAATGTAATAGAACAAGAAAAAAAAAATGTTTGGTCAATGTCTTGGCCAAACGGATTTCAACAGAGGTTCCAATAAAGGTCCTTTGGTTGAAGCTTTGAACACATAAATGTCAACCATATATTTGTATCTTCAGATGTAAAATAATAAATTAAGGGTGATTATCTTCAGAAGAAACCAAAGGCTTATTCTTTATTAGTATGATATAGATATAAAAATACTAAAGATCCTTGCAGCGGTCTCAGAGCAGCTAGTCCATCGTTTTAGTGTAGAATTGTTTTAGTAGGTGGCGCCACCAGGCAGAGATAAAACGTTATTTAATTATTCTGATTTATAAGCATCTAAAAGCAAAATTATGTCGATGTTCTTCAATGAGAATAAAAAAAAAATACTTGAAAGGAATGCATATAAAATACTGTTGTTTATAATTAAGCACAAAACTCCACGAAAGGAGTTTAAGCATACCTATGCTTATCACGGTTAGCAGCGTTTAAAGTCAGTAGACATAACAGCTGAACCACTAGGGTTATTAAATTTCGGTTTCACAAGGAATCCTTTAACACGGTTTAACTCAGGGCTCTAAATGATGAACTTAAGGGTTTTACTGGTAAATATATTCAGATTCCTTAGCATTTGATATCTTCAACCCGAACGATGCCTTCTTCAACACAAGAACTAAGTGCTGAGGTCAAAATCTCCCTACGAAACCTTGACCCTGGGAACGGCAGGTGGTCAGTAGCACTTACCGCTTAGTATGCGGTCACTCTTGACAGGCCTAGTATGGCCAGCTGGTTAGGACCCTCTATTCGTAATCTGTGGGTCGCGAGTTCAGATCCCCGTCCTACCAATCACGTTCGCCCGTATAGCCGTGGGGGGCGTTATAAAGTTACGGTCAATCCCACTATTTGTTGATAACAGAGTAGCCCAAGAGTTGGCGATGGGTGGTGATGGCTATCTGCCTTTCCTCTAGTCTTTCACTGCTAAATTAGGGACGGCTAGCGCAGATAGCCCTCGTGTAGCTTTGCGCAAAATTCAAAACAAACAAACAAACACTCGAATCTTTAGGGTGTAAATTCTAGTTCTTCGCCGAACATGGGATGTCAATGTTGAAACCACGTTAATCATGCTGGTTTTATAGATAAATAAACGTATTTGAAAGAGATCCTTGTTAGTAAACCCTGGACTTAAGCTCTTATTCGTAACATCCTTGAAAGATACCCATGTTAATAACATCCTTGAAATATATCCTTGTACGTAACATCATTGAAAGATATCCTTGTTAGTAATATCCTTGAAATATATCCTTGTTAGTATCATCCTTGAAATGTATTCTTGTCAGTAACATTCTTGAAAAATATCCTTGTTAATAACATCCTTGAAATATATCCTTATCAGTAACTTTCTTGAAAGTTATCTCTGTTAGTAGTATCATTAAAATATATCATTATGTCAACAGCACCCTTGATAAACATCTATGTTAATGTCCTGGAAAATATCCTTGTTATTAACATATTTAACAATTATTATTCTTGTTTATAACAACCTTGAAATACCTGAAGTACATCATTAAAAGATATATTTTATTAGTGACATCCTTGAAGGATATTCTTGTTAGCAACATACACGAAACATATCCTTGTTAGTAGTAATATCCTTTGAAGGATATTCTTCTTAGTAACATCCTTCAGCAACGTTTTCTTGAAAAATCATTCCTCGTATGATAAGCCCATCTTCATCTTGATATCGACAAACTTGGGTTTGTTCATAAAACAAAAGTTTTGATTCACGCTTCACACTACATTGTGTGAACAACTAAGAAAACTCTTTCATGCACAATTTGATTAGCATGGACTTCATGCAAGAATGAAACATTTTAATTGAAAGTGTTTGCAATAATAGAAAACCAAATACAAACAGCCGCAAGTCTGTTTAAACAAAACGTTGCTCATCCTCCAATTCATGACGTTATCTCTTTCAACATTCTATGCATAGCGTTGTAACTCTTATTCCTTCGTATTTCGGTAAGCTGTTAAAAATGCAGTCCTCGTCTCTTTTATTTCTATTTATACATATTATATTTAAGTATTCATTTGAATGTATTTAAATGAATTTAAACTTTTAAAGTTGTTCGTTTATGAATATAAAAATGATTCCATGAAATGAACTAATTAAATCAATTGGGTAGTATATATGTTTGTATCCATTACGTTATATAATTTCTCGTTTTTTGTTCAACTTAGAACGAGTGAGATGTTACGTTTACTTGTAGTATTCTGGATCAATACGATTTTTTTTTATTTGTTCGTTTCGGATATTTGCACACATCTTCACAAGTTCTATTTACTTTAGACATCCCTAATTCTTATCTGACTGATTAGAGTTAGTCAACATCATCCACTGCCAACTCTTTGGCTTCTCTAATCGAAGAGTGGGATTTTGACCATCAAATTTATAAGTAACAATGGCAAAACCTTCGAACGCCCAATTATTTTTCTTATTGTTGTTTTTCTTACGGTTATAAGATATGGACCTCAAAACCACACGCTGACCACTCGGCCACTAACGGCCTGGTCAGTACGAGGAAATTTTTAAAACTATACAATAAAAATAAAGAAAACATGGTACGCAAAATCAATTTTCCAGCGCCATCCATAAAATAATTTCAATAACGCATGCATATGACATATATCAAACAAAAATATATTTCTCAAACTGAAGTAACCATTTTTACTATCCTCTTAAATTTAGGCTTTAATTAAATTACATTTGGGCAAGAAAGTGCAAAGCTAATTTGAATAAAGTTGAAGATTTTAATGTATAAGAGTACAAGTCATTTTAAATTAAAATGCAAGTCTCTATTTTTTAATTAGAACGCAGTTCTCTCATATGGATATGGTCATGCATTCTGCATATGATTTCAGTTTCATTTTTAATCAAATATTTTTCTGACATTTCAAAAAAATGTTGTTTTTTTTTTAGTGTTTAAAACAGGATATATTGTTGTTTCAGGTTTTCGCGGAAACTTAAAGTGATGTCGAAAATAATTGTTGTAACAGGCTCATAGTTTGCATTTCCGTTTATTATTTTAATAATTTTTCAAGTCAGTTTTTAAATAAATTTTGTGTAGTCTAAAAATGATTTTATACCACTAACAGAGAATTGATTTAGAAGTTCTAGAATGATCTAGTCTCAGATTTAAGGCTTTTTCAATTAGCATGCATTTGACTATGTTATCAATTTCAATGTATATAACATTAAACAAGTTAGTATAATTCACATTTGAATTATTCTAGTTTATTGAATGACATACCAATGTTGTTATGTAGGCTTCTAAAAATTTGTCCGCAATAAAACAAAATGGCGAAATAAGCCCTTTGTCGAGTTTGTCAGATGTTGCCATGTATACTTACAAAAAGACAAAACTATGACGTAAGGCTTATGTGACAACTTGGTTTTACTTCTTTTGCCTCAGTGTAAACGTATATAAAATGAAATAAATAGGGAAAAAAATTAAAATTTTAATGTAGAGTAGGGATCGTTGGTTATTCGTAGAATTTTTATAAGAAATACCCAAAACAAAATAAATGCTGCAATAAAAAGTACACAACAAGTACAGTTTTAAAATCTATCCAAACTAGTATCTCTTTACTTGTTTGCGTACTTTTTATTACAGTATTTATTTTGTTTTGGGTATTTCTTATAAAAATTCGACGAATAACCAACGATCCCTACTTTTGGCTAATATTTTACTTTTTTTTCCTATTTATTTGTTCAATTTTTATATGTCCATGGAATAGAC
>NW_013667691.1:52440-54974 GCF_000517525.1 Limulus polyphemus
CCGGTTTCTAGCGTTGTAAGTTCGCAAACATACCGCTGTGCCACTGGGGGGCGTAGGGATATTTCGAGCCGTCTAGGGGCTAGTCCCACTGACGTGAACATGTAGGTAGGTAGTATACAAAAAAAGTTGATGTTTTAGAAATATTTGAATTGTTATACCGGAAATTTTAGCGACCTTTTTAGCGTATTATTAATATATATGCGCATAATATATCATAACCAATACTTTGAATGGTCGGTTTTTCGCTTAGAAAGTCAATAAGGTGTTTTTTACGGCGCTTCAATTATTTGGAAAACGTGTCGATCCCCTACTATTAAGTACTATGGCACTTAATAATTTAGCATCAACCCAATGTCGTTCCTGTTTCTTTTACTGTAATACATTAATGATTTATATAAATATATTATATATATATACTTTGTAAATTTTGATAATTTTACTAAAAACAAAATATACCAATAGCATAATTAATTGTTTTTTTTTCCTTTTATCCATAGGAGGGTATCGTATCGACGGGCCATATTAACCAGTCAACATTAGCGTTGTCTAGTAGAAGTGGAAACCTCTAATTTGTGTTCTTGATTTTGCGCCATAAACGCTCTTATTCACTTAGCTTGCCTTGTCATTTCAGCTTCATTAAGATACAGGACAAGTATCAGCTTATACGATAAACTAGATAAATACTGTATAAACAAAAGACAAAAAAAAGAGACTAGTTTTCTTGTAACATAAAACGTGTTAAATTACATTATGCTTATAACAGGTCCAACTGAAACCTATCGGGTCCAGTTTCGTCACTTTGCCACATTTGAAGTAGGTCAATGGAAATATCCAATAGAGGTTTATATAACTTGAGATTTAGAGTTTATTATTGAAAGAATATATAGGTAGATGTTAAGTTTGTAAAAAAAAAAAATTTAATCCTTCATTAGGTTAGGGCTACATACATGTTTTATGATCAAGCTAACTTCTTGTACCCCGCTGTTCGTTGTCACAGTTGTGATCTGCACATTTTCTATCACTATTATTATTATTAATATCCACTACAGCTTCGAAATATGAATGCTAAGATCAGCTGTGATAACCTGAAATGACCATTTCGCAGGAAAAATAATAATACATGAAAATAATTACTGCGGATAACGTTCATTGCTGCTACATTTTTAATTTCACAAACTAAGTTTTTCGTCGTGAACTTATATGTCTGAGAAATTCTATTGTTACGTTGATTTTACATGAACAAAACATTGATTCTATTATAATGTAACTTAGTAACGTATTTCGTAACCTAGCGTCCGTTCATGATTAATGCTTTTGTGTTGTTTTTCTTGCTTTATAAGTTAATCTGAAAAATAATCAGACCATTAAAAAATTACTTATATCATTTTTTTTTCCTCCTATACAACCAGAAACTGGTTAAAAGTGTATTATTTTGAGGGAAACAGGGCACCAGTAAAACCTTCATAAATTCCTATTAAAGTTGTTAACTTGAAGATTGATAACATTCTGATAATTATAAGTTAATCCACGGTACAGTTTCAGTTCATTATAAGTTAATCTACGGTACAGTTTCAGTTCATTATAAGTTAATCTACGGTACAGTTTCAGTTCATTATAAGTTAATCTACGGTACAGTATCAGTTTATTAAAAGTTAATCCACGGTACAGTATCAGTTCATTATAAGTTAATCTACGGTACAGTTTCAGTTCATTATAAGTTAATCTACGGTACAGTTGGATTAACTTATAATGAACTGATACTGTACCGTGGATTAACTTATAATGAACTGAAACTATACCGTTCAGTTCATTATAAGTTAATCCACGGTACAGTTTCAGTTCATTATAAGTTAATCCACGGTACAGTTTCAGTTCATTATAAGTTAATCCACGGTACAGTTTCAGTTCATTATAAGTTAATCTATGGTACAGTCTCAACTGTTTGTAAGTTAAACTACGGTTCAGTCTCAGTTGTTTGTAAGTTAATCAACGGTACAGTATCCGATGTTTATAAGTGTTTAAGCTGGTGGTATATTGAAAGTAAGAAAAGAGCGCAATTTCTAACTCTAGATATCAGATTCCGAGATATAAGAATTACCATGAGCGTAACTTTTGAAACTACTAGTCATTATTTGATAGTTATTTCCCAACGTTAATCCATGAGCGATTTGAGAGTGGCTACTACAAGTACATAACATTCCCTGTCGCTACACTACTATAGGGAGTATGTTATAACAGCACATGCATAACCATAACGAAAGAATGAAACACGAACATATATGATCATTATTTGTTAACATCATTTTATTCATCATTAGTAAGTATAATACATGCACACAGGTTGATTAGAAAAATAATGCAGAACATAATGGATGACCTTAAGAAACCCTAGAACTTTCAACAAAGAATTCGATGACGAGGAACCCACATGACCGGAACTGTTGTGAAACTTAAAACCATAGTATATCTATTAAAAACACAGTCATTTTAAACAAAGAACCCAACATAAACAAACGAAAAATCAATGAATCCAT
>NW_013667691.1:55917-76735 GCF_000517525.1 Limulus polyphemus
AAGTGAGTAAACGTACCACTGTCCCATCGCGGGAGTATTGATAATTAATACTGTATATAATTACATTGATCAGCATAACACATATATATATATATACATGTTCATCGTACATTATTTCAGTGACCACCTATTCTACGGATCACCTATAATGTTGTAAATATAAATTTTGACAATAACCTAATAATCTCACTGAATAAAAGGTCTAGAAATGGTTTTAAAAGCAGATATTTCAAATGTAATGTGTTCAAATTTCTTAAGTAGAAAATTACCATTTTATTCAACTTTGAGCAAATCAAAACCAAAATAAATGCTTGTGTTTTAAGCTGCAGGGAATGATATCAGATAAGACCTGGAAGAAATATTTTCTATTTTCAATTCCTGCCTTCCTCCAACTCTGCTTCCTTAACGTTTGTTTTGCGTGAGAGAGAGAGAAAAAAAAGGAACATTGCTTATAAAAGAATTTATATAGCTAGAACCAGTCTTACAAAAGTGTTTCTCCTTCCTAGCTTGGGAAAATATACCAATTAAAAAAACAACAACAAAAACTAAGCCTTTTTTACTTTGATTTAAAAGTTGTTGGGATAATTTAACCTATAACTTTCACATTGTTCTGTTAAATACGTTTTTATACGAGACACCTGGTGTATTAAAGCCATATTTAAAAAAATCCAAAGAATTAGCATATACAACTAAGTGTTCCTGTAACACATTTGAGGAGTAATATTTTCCTTGAAATAAAATAAAGGCTTTACAGAAGATTAATATCATTGTCATTGTAACGCCCGGCATAGCCAGGTGGTAAGGGTGCTCGACTCTCTGACGATCGAGGGTTCAGATCCCTGTCCTACCAAACATGCTCGCCCTTTCAGCCGTGGGGCGTTATAATGTGACGGTCAATCCCACTATTCGCTAGTAAAAGAGTAACCTAAGAGTTGGCGGTGGGTGGTGATGACTAGCTGCCTTCCATCTAGTCTTACACTGCTAAATTATGGAAGGCTAGCGCAGATAACCGTTGTATAGCTTTGCGCGAAATTAAGAAAACAGACAAAAAAAAAAACAATCATTGTAACAGTATAAGAAAAATTATAATTCGTGAATCATCACCCTCAGTGTCTCACTATTAGGCTTGAGGGTTTATAATGCTAAAATTCATGATTTACTCCCTGCGTAGAGTACAGTATAGATAGGCCATTGTGCAGCTTTGCGCTAAACAACAAATTAGTAATTAAACGTAAACATGGTGAAATATTTTATGTAACAATTTTTTTATAAGGTTTCTCAATACATCAATTTCGGCGAGTTGAAACTATGGTTATCAATACACATATAACAAAGGGAATTTATATATATATATATCTATAGAAAAAAAAAAATATATATATATATCGTCTTTTTGGTGGAAATGAGAACTACAGATGGCATGAGTACTTCCAGAAAAACGACCATACGTATATATAGGTTAAAACATTTTCATAAAAATCTTTGGTTCTAAGTAAAAATATTTTGACTCCGCTATAACTATTTTCCTCGTCTATTCAAAGACCATTTTAACAAATCTTTTACGTGAGGAAAATAAATGAGTAAGAACGAGACAAAATAATTACAAAATATCTGTCACTCTGAGCAGCTTATTTTTCTGAGTACCGTGGCGAATCTTTAATTATCTTTGGGCATAATATTAACTTAATCTTCACGCAGTTAGAGAAATGTGGGTATTTCATGCGCAGTAATCCTCTGAGTCATCCTAACGTTCAAGACATGAATTATTTGGCTGGCTTGGAGACTTGATGTGCATTTAGAATGGTTGCTTGAAAGATAGAAAGAGAAAAGAAGCATGAAAGAAAAATTTTGGGGGAAATTCTATTATCCATTTCGTCTTCTTTGACTAGCTTTTTTTTTTCTTTTGTAATAATTTTCACGTTTCTAAATATGCATAAGAAAGAGGAGAAAAACAGACACAAGCACTTGGTTGAACTTCATGGAAATAAGTATACGTGTTAGTGTGCGCGTTTCATTAATTTCTCTCAGGCGTTTTCTGTTTTTTGTTTTTTGTTTTACTTATCGTGATTCCATAGCAACTCGTGAGCTTAAACAGAAATTTGTATCCTGCTCAAACGGCATCAATTCTGTATTGCTCTTTGGTCTCATTTGTTACGAAATGGAGCACAAAGACTGTTTAAAAACCTCATAAATCTTCCTATCCTGTCAAAAAAAAGGGGAGATAGAGAAAGAGTAAAACTAATTCAAGAAAACGTGCTATTCTATATGGTAACAGCGACGAACCTGAAAACTCAAAACGTATATTGAATATATTGACGTTGCTTTTTTTTATATTTTTATGCAATTACACATAAATTCTTACAGAGGTCCAATTTACTTGCAACGACATTAATATGTCTAAATGTTATATCTATATGAAGGGGGAGTATTTTTTACATTTATTACTATATATCTAATAACATGGACAAAAACTTTTAAGGTGATTTAGGTGTGACTACAATATATATATGTATACATGATATAATGAATGAATGTAAAAGTTTATTTATGAATTACATATGTCCATAACACGTCTTATTTGCCACGCCTAAGATAAATACATGAAACAGTTTGGATCCCAATTATTCTTTCTTGAGGAAAAAGATTCACACGAAAACGTAATGAAGGTATCGTTCCATGCTACTCAGGATAACTACCTTTGTCTAATAACATAACCAGCGCACTTCTGTTTTAACTACCTCTATTTATTAACATAACCAGCGCACTTTTGTTTTAGTTACCTCTATCTAATAACATAACCAGCGCACTTCTCTTTTAGTTACCTCTAGCTAATAACATGACCAGCGCACTTCTGTTTTAGTTACCTCTATTTAATAGCATAACCAGCGCACTTCTGTTTTAGTTACCTCCATCTAATAACATAACCAGTGCACTTCTGTTTTAGTTACCTCCATCTACTAACATAACCAGCGTACTTCTGTTTTAGTTACCTCTATCTAATAACATAACCAGCGCACTTCTGTTTTAACTATATTTGTCTAATAACATAACCAGCGCTCTTCTTTTTAGTTACCTCCATCTACTAACATAACCAGCGTACTTCTCTCTTACTCAGCTCAAGTATTAATGACATGTGGATTTTTAGACGTTATTCTTTGCAAAATATTCCTTCGATTTGGAAGCGTTTTATAAGCTATGACATTTCAAATATTAGTTGTAGGAAAATATGTTTATAACTTCTATCTGTGTATCTAATCAACACTATGTCTGCACAAACTACTTTCGGAAGCTAGAAATAACAATTAGGTATCGTTAATCTGTAGCACTGTTGAAGAGTCATGTGTCAATCGGTGTAATCTCAAACGCAGTATTCTAGTTGTGGTTAAAAAATAAGATTTTTCCAAACTGAAAGTAACTTACTATAGCTTCTAGATTATACCCAGTTATTAACATTAACATAGCCTCAAGGTGATTAACACTATAGCACTATCTGAATGTAGAGCAAGACTATCTTAGAACTTGAATAACATAGCCTCAAGGTGATTAACACTATAGTACTATCTGAATGTAGAGCAAGACTATCTTAGAACTTGAATAACATAGCCTCAAGGTGATTAACACTATAGCACTATCTGAATGTAGAGCAAGACTATCTTAGAACTTGAATAATTAATAGGAATATTAGCTCACAACTCTAATTTTTTATGAGATGACAATGAGAAGCGTACATTTGTTTACAAATTTATTGATCCTGTAAGATGTGACACGATATGTTTATACTTCCAAGATATATTTTTAATATGGTTTTATCTTGAAATACAATTTATTATCAACTATGTTATTTATATATATATTTCTATAACTGGATCATTACGAACGATTTATTATTAAGGACTATGGGCACTTTTTATTTGATTTTTTGTCAGTACTAGTAGTAGTTGTACTTCTACAGACGAATCAGAAAGGTCGGATGTAGGAAAGCCTTAAAATTGTTGGCGCCAAACCAATCTGTCTGAGGAATCGAGATAAATCCCTCTCCACCATATAGGAAATCCTTGTAAAAAAAAAGAAATCCTTAATCCGAAACATCTGGTGACGTTTTTTGTGCTTCTCTAAAACACTTAGTAACACAGAGTCCGCTCACTTCAGCTCCTGAAAAATACTCTTTGAAGAGTCGACATATTTCTATTCCATACATAAAGTTAGCATTCAATAATGTAGCATTCTAAATAATTGTTGATGTTTTCTAACGCACACGTTTCCTGGTCTATTGTAGAGGTTTTAAACAATGAATCGTTATCTAATTAACACAGATGTTGGAACTAAGATTGCGCTGATCCTTCCACTCAGCATGCTGAGAGCTGTACTCTTGAAAAATAAACAAAAACACAACGCGCACGGCAGTTTTCACATTTTGTTGTTATACTTTCAATAAATGTATTTGTTTTAGATTTTCGTGCAAAGATGCACGAAGGTTATTTGATCATAGACGTCCTTAAGTTTGAATTTATAGCCTGTAGAGAAGGCAGTTAGTCAACAGCAGCCACTGCCAACTCTTGGGCTGCTCGTCTGATCGATACTCATAAAAAGCACCCGTGGAACGTGATTTTGAGGCAACGGGTAGCGAACCATAAATTCGCGGATTCACATTGCCAAAATTGTACCTATTCATCCGGATACAACAGTCCTCAATGGCGGAGGCTTTCGTTAAAAAGAAAGCTATTTAGTCTCATTTTCAGGTCTGATAATCTAGTAAACGTACAACATTTAATTTATATAATTTACTTATTTTAACGTTATTCATTTCAAATAACTTTAAGTACAAATGTTTTAAAGTAAACGTGACCTATCTTTTCGCATGGCTTTTATCTTATCAGCTTGTTGGCTTGTTTGGAGTTAAGCACAAAACTACATAATGGGCTGTCTGCGCTGTGCCAACCACAGGTATCGAAACCCAGTTTTTAGCGTTATAAGCTTTCAGACTTACAGTTGTGCCACTAGTGAGTATTATACGTTTAAACAAGTGAAATCTACTAATAGAACAATCCAGAGTCAAGGTGCTTTCTTATTACGTTTAATTCTTAAGCGTTGTTTTAACATGTATTTTTTTTCCAACAAGGTTACATCATCATTTATCGAATACATCTTTTAATAAAATGAATTCACCTTATTAGGATATTATGAACACAGAGTGTGATACAAAAGAAGCAGCCTAATGTTGAATTTCTAGGTTACGTAATTACTATGACTTGTTTGTTTTTCACTGTTTCTTTCTCTTTTGTTACAATAATTGGTTGGTTTGTGAGTGATCTTGTTGTAATGCCATATGGGTTGTAAACACATGTGGAAATGATCCTGTTGTAACACCATATGGATTATAAGAACATGCTGAAATGAGCCTATCATAACACCTTACGGTTTATAGACACATGTGGAAGTAATCCTGTTGTAATACTGTATGGATTGTAAAAATAAAAACATGTGGAAGCGATCCTTTTATAACACTGTACGGTTTGTAAACTCGTGTGGAAGCGATCCTATTATAACACTGTAAACTTGTAAACTCGTGTGGAAGCGATCCTATTATATCACCATATGGTTTGTAAACTCGTGTGGAAGTGATCCTATTATATCACCATATGGTTTGTAAACACATGTGGAAGTGATCCTATTATAACACTGTAAACTTGTAAACTCGTGTGGAAGTGATCCTATTATAACACCATATGGTTTGTAAACTCGTGTGGAAGTGATCCTATTATATCATCATATGGTTTATAAACACATGTGGAAGTGACCCTATTATAACACTGTAAACTTGTAAACTCTTGTGGAAGCGATCCTATTATATCACCATATGGTTTGTAAACTCGTGTGGAAGTGATCCTATTATATCACCATATGGTTTGTAAACTCGTGTGGAAGTGATCTTATTATATCAGGTATTGCATAACATAATCTTATTTTAAAACAGCGTTTGCAACGTGCAATATTTATTATAAACATTATTGGAAAACAAACATGGTAGCGGTAACTGTTTTAACGGTTTGCAGTTAACTGTTCATTAAATTTTTATCTCTGTGTACGTTTACCGTTGTGCCCATTATGAACAATATACCACAACTCAGTGTATGTATTCTGGGAGAGCGCCACCTGTTCAGAGTCTTCGTTTTTAGATGAGAACTGAGCACTGTCAACAAACAACATACAACTTTAATCTACTTCTTCAACAGACAGTCTTTCATACACTTCCCAAAATCGATTGGTTTCCATCGTCAAAAATTGGAGGAGATATATATATATATATATATTCATTTTTATCATAAAACAATACTTTGTTTCTTTAGCTTGCTCAGAACAAAAATGAAAACCTAGAATTAAAAAAAAGAAAATTCTGAACATCAGAGTTTTTGGTGAAGATTACTTAGAGGTCGCAGTAGGGCCGTCAGACCTTTTATTGATCACGATTCATTAAAAGTTAAACATTGGTTTTTGTGTTAAAATCTTCGTGTAACAAGATATATAATTTACGACTAATGATGCTGTTAGAAACACTTGACCAGTTCATTTTGATTTTTTTAAGATGATAGTCAACTTAGAAGATAAAAAACCCTATGTATATATTTACATAGTTATATTTCTGTATGTTACTGTGAATTTTTGATCAAATTTAAATGTTTATTATTTTGTCAATTCTTTTCCTTCCATTTGACATATTTTCTGTTTATAAAAAATTGGGAAGTTCTTCCAAAATAAAAATCAACTCTAAAAATAGACTCTAATGCACGATTATGCATTTGTTTGTTTGTAGTTAAGCACAAAGCTACACAATGTGCTATCTGTGCTCTGCCCACCACGGGTATCGAAACCCGGATTCTAGCGTTGTAAGTCCGCAGACATACCGCTGTGCCACTGGAGGGGGGGGGCGATTGTGCATAAAAGTATTCCAAGCAGCGTGGGCCATTAAGAGTGATATTAAGTAAAAGAAAAGTGGTTTCGTTTAGATAACTTTAAAAATAATTACCAAAAGCTCGATTCCGTCACACAGCACATTTTGTAACAACAAGTATTAAAACATTTCCTGTATTCGAAAGTGTAAACTTCGTCACCGTGTGATACATCTGAAAATTTCTTTATCGTTTCGTAGGAAGTCTGTCTTCTAATATTGTTCTCCGAGTTCTTCATAACGACAAACTTCATCACAGAAATCTGTGGCGTGTTAAAAAGTGCCTTTTATACTCTTCTTTGATCCTCCAAAAGTATCGTTTTCAACTCAGTACTAACTAGCTATATCGAATCCTTTCTCTCTTATTGATTCACCGCTGTAATTTTTACAAGCCCGCTTCTTCTCGGGTTGAGTGAATAATATCACTAGAGTTTATGAAGAGTTGAATCTCTTCTCCAAGTCTATTTCATAGCCTGCGGTGTCCTCATTGGTTAAAAAAAAATGCTCTTCCACTCAAGTGATTGTCGACGTCAAAGAATGTCTAATCTTAGAGGAAATCTACCGTTACCAGGGCCCTTTTCTGCCTTGTCAGCCTTAGAAATACATTTCAAAGGAATGAGGCTTACTCGGTTAGCACTTCTTGCTGTCATCCCAAACAAAAGGATACGGCAAAAAAGAATCAGTCAAAACTCTAGGCCTGAGTCTCATAAAAACACATCAAAATGGCAACCTCTCAGCGAACTCTCTCTCTTTTTTTTTAAGTTAAATATTTCTATAGTATGTGTGAAAGGCAACTAGAAAACAAAAACGTGAAATTTTTATGACTTATACTAAACGTATAGAGTTTACACGTTGATATAAAATCGTTCTAAACTACAAATGTAAACTATTTCCTTAAACTGAAATGAAGGTCTTACGAGTACTAGTTGACAAGAAAGCTCTTTGTTCGAATAATTATGGCCTTATGGATACAATAAAAATTTTATTTTTCAGTCATTTTCTTCCATGATAATAAGATGCAAAATCAAATTTCTACGAAAGTCGTACTTTGATTTGTCACAACTGTGTAATATTCGATAATTAAATAGAATTGGATTTGGTAGTATACATATAACTTCTGTAAGTTGAATTTATATTGAACATTTTATTAAGTTTGTTTGTTTTAGAAGCTTCGCGCTGAGCTACTCAAAAGATACATGCCCTTAGCTGCTACGGGTGGATAATTATATTGTATGTCACCAGAGGGCGTGTTGATAGGGTCGTAAAATGGGAGCGGATAATTCCAGAGTGTAGAACGATGAGGTCATCTATGATGTGTGGGCTGTTATGTAGTTCGTTAACAAACCACCAGAGGGATATGCAAATAAAAATCGTGTCTCAAAGTGTGATTACGTCATATTGAACATTTTTACATCGTGACCATTTGTATACCACACTTCATAAACCTGCGTAGAGGTCTGTTTTGCATAAAACATTCAAACTCTAGATATACAAACAAACAATCTACATACTCCCGAAAAGGACTGTTTCGCGTCGCCTTATGTGTAAAATTATCAAACTCTTCATGTGTGTATCACTAACTGTAACGTAGTACAGTTTGACTTTATGGTTTATTTATGTGACTATCTTACAACTACGTGGTCCTGGTATAACATTCACTGTGTAAATAAATGATCACAGAAATTATGCGAAATCCCCCATTTTCTATGTAAGACACATAGGAGATCCCGCAATTAATAAATGAGATTAACTGGTATTTTTGATTGACTCACACGTGATTGGAAGCTCTGTAACCAATAGAGACAGGTTTGAGTCAGGTTTGGAAAAATGTGCTTAACTCCCAGATTAAAGGCAGATTGCACAGAAAGGAAGGGCGAGTAATCTACAATTTCAAGAAAAAATGTTTGACTGAAACCATAGACACAGTAAGATCAATCTAATGTTTCGTTCGTCGAATGTGCCTAAACCGATGTAATTAAACAAGGCTATCGGTATTGCAAAAGTAAATGCCATTTTAAATTTTGTGCCATGCTTTAATATCAAAGCCATTCTTGTCAGAAATTGGTTCAATGCATTAACTAAAATACTTTTATTGCAATAATTTATCATTATAATTAAAATTGGTTTGAATTCTATCATAAATCAGGATGAGACGAAGCGTCTTCTTACGTTTATGATTTGTTTGTTTGTTTTGAATATCGCGCAAAGCTACACGAGGGCTATCTGCGCTAGCCGTCCCCAATTTAGCAGTGTAAGACTAGAGGGAAGGCAGCTAGTCATCACCACCCACCGCCTACTCTTGGGCTACTCTTTTACCAACGAATAGTGGGATTGACCGTCACATTATAACGTCCCCACGGCTGAAAGGGCGATTATGTTGGGTGGGACGGGGATTCGAACCCGCGACCCTCAGATTGCGAGTCATGCCGGGCTTCTTACGTTTATGAACAGTGAATATGTCTTTCCTATAATGACGCATATTTATATTTCAGTAAAAAGCTGTTCTCGTAGGAATCCACAAGAACAAGGAGTGCAGCAGGAATGTAAATAATGATGTCGTATTTAGGAGAATTTGGACATATAAATACTATATAATCACAAACTTTCCACCTGTTAGTTTCTTTTTGTAACTTTGTTTTATGAAAAAGCCCCAATTCATATAATTAATCTTTCAGAAAATATGAAATGTATTTAATTCGCGTATTAAGAACTGGAAGTTAGCTACATGTTAACGGTCTGTGAATCCACCATTCCATGGTTCACATAACCATGCAGTTTGGAACATGGGTGCACTATAACAGTAACGGTTAAATCTCATTATTTGATTAGAATCGCTCAAGAGCCTTCTCTATAGTCTAACAGTTCAAAACTAACGACAACTCGTGCAAGTAGCCCTTACGTAGTTTTGCTTGAATATCCTAGAGAAACAAACAAAAATACAGAGTGTTTTTTATATCTTTCAGAGCTTCTTTATCGATCAATTTTAATTAATATCAGTAATCGGTAAGTACTAGAATAAAAGGATGTCATTTCGAAAATTGCCACTTGTCATGTACAGTAGTATATAACAATTGTCAAACAATGTGCATTATTCTACGTCCACGCAAGAATTCCTTGCCACTATTGACCCAGAGCGTATTACGTGATATGAACCATTTTTCATTCAATGTTGCCTTGAAAGCTGGGCAACAAATCGCATCAATGTTTCACGGTTGTCAAGATAATTGTTATGTGTGTGTGTTGTCATAGCAGTTACTTTGCAGACGACAGTTTTTGCTTGTTTTTGTGTTTGTGTGTGTGTGCGACCAGAGCAAAGCCACGTTGGGCTACCTGCCGTGTTCACCGCGGGGAATCGAACCCTCGATTTTAGCGTCGCAAGTTCGTAGACTTATCACTGTCTCCATTTGTTTTGTTTTTTTGCGCACTGTGAAAATATGCTGATTCATTTGGGCATAATTACAAACAACTTGCTCAAATCTGTAAAACAAATGTGGGCATTCAATGAAATGTTAAACTTTAGGATTTACATGTAGGCCCAGGGATATAGACTAAATATGTGGCAGCGCTAATTAATCAGATTTTAGTAAAACTGAAAAACAGACAAGGGACATAAAGTAAATAATTTGTTGACTGGTGATTTCGAGTAATAATCATTTGTTGGTCTCACAACCGGTCAATGATTGTTGATTTTGTACCCCGGTATTATTGTTCCTGTATGTGGTCCTGATAAGGACGATCGGTCACCATCCTTCCCAACGTTAGTGGAAGACCACCAGGTGTATCCCAATATAATTGTTCCTGTAAGTAACCTGAATATGTACGACCAGTCATCATCGTTCCAGAGTTAATGCAAGACCCTTATATGTTAATTATTATAATCAAAGATGACTACCAATAAAAACAGTCAATAAAATAAAAAAACAACAACAATCTTTTAGCCTTATAGTTCAGTAATAATAGCTTTATTAATATAATGATAAACTAAATTAAAGTAACAATAATATAAGACATTCATATTAAAACTTATAAAATGTTTACAGCTCGAGCTATCTGTTTGTGTCTGACGGCGAAAAGTGATATTTGATTCTGAAACTATTCTGTCTTTAAGTTATCTATTGCCTACTATGGTACTTAGGAATTCATGTCTTTGTTAAGAATAAAAGATGTGAAAGGCACGTTTAAAATGCACACGTTATTTTTTGAACTGCAAGAGACACTATGCGAACTCCAATACCACGCATGCGCATTATTTAGTCCTTTAGGTTTCTCTGTTTCCTATAAAACCTACTGAGCATACATAATGCGTCGTTAAATAATATGAGCAATAAAATCACAACTTTCAGAATAAATCAAAATATCCTTTCTCAAAGAAGTTAACCAATAATAATTTACACTAATATAAGGTTAGTAATATAATGCGTAACATGCTGGTAGAAACATTATTCTTGGTCTAATTATGCCAAAATATGCTGGTAGAAACATTATTCTTGGTCAAATTATGCGAAAATATGCTGGTAGAAACATTATTCTTGGTCTAATTATTCCAAAATATGCTGGTAGAAACATTATTCTTGGTCTAATTATGCCAAAATATGCTGGTAGAAACATTATTCTTGGTCTAATTATGCCAAAATATGCTGGTAGAAACATTATTCTTGGTCTAATTATGCCAAAATATTTTGTATTTTTGTCTCATCTGTTATATTTTAACATCTAAACTATTTTGATATTTGATCATCATCTCTTTTATCAAAATGAACTGTATTTGTTTTTCTATCGCCTTTTGCGGATTTGCTGCGCAACTAATCACCTCCATACTTCGCAGAAATTAGCAGTGATACACTTGTTTAGGGAATTAAAAAACGGATGCTGTTAAGGATGGATTAATGTGAAAAATGTCACACGTCACAAAATGCACATTCTCTCGTAATTACGGTGCATACTTTAGACGAGAAAATAGTTTATGCTGACTATGTAGTTGAAAAAGAAAAACAACAACTTCATTCTCCGATTTTATTATCTAATCAGATTTAACTAATCGCTTTGAGGTTGTCGTCTGATAATTTTCTCTTCACTGTAACTGGTATATTTGCTTTGTGCGTTATATCGTGCCACACTTGTGCTATAGAATTTCTGCACCAAAGTCGAATTAACTTCAAAAATTCTAACTAATAGAAACTTACACAACTAAAAAGCCATAATGTCTTTATTAGGATCCAGTTTGATGGTGTGCTCATTTATAGTCATGATATCTTTATTAGGATCCAGTTTGATGGTGCACTAATAAGTCATAATATCTTTATTAGGATCCAGTTTGAAGGTGTGCTCATTTATAGTCATGATATCTTTATTAGGATCCAGTTTGAAGGTGTGCTCATTTATAGTCATAATATCTTTATTAGGATCCAGTTTGAAGGTGTGCTCATTTATAGTCATGATATCTTTATTAGGATCCAGTTTGATGGTGTACTAATAAAAGTCATAATATCTTTATTAGGATCCAGTTTGAAGGTGTGCTCATAAAATTCATAATATCTTTATTAGGATACAGTTTGATGGTGTACTAATAAAAGTCATGATATCTTTATTAGGATCCAGTTTGAAGGTGTACTAATAAAAGTCATAATACCTTTATTAGGATCCAGTTTGATGGTGTACTAATAAAAGTCATAATATCTTTATCAGGATACGGTTTGATGGTGTGCTCATTTATAGTCATGATATCTTTATTAGGATCCAGTTTGAAGGTGTGCTCATTTATAGTCATGATATCTTTATTAGGATCCAGTTTGAAGGTGTGCTCATTGCTTCGCTTTGTTTTTCTCTCGGATGATATTTTCGTCACCTTTAAGAGCTGTTCTGGTAATAAAGTGAATAAGTACGTATTTTATTGGCTATTGTTTATCTCACTCTAATAAGACCCGAGTGGTTTAATATTAAGCCATAAGTCTTATAACGCTAAGAATCGGGTTTCGTAACCCGCAGTGGGCAGAGCACAGATAGCCCACTATGTAGAAAATGGCCACCTTCAATTCTGAAAATGAATCATGTAAGTTGTTGAAAACATATGCATGACTGACACGTATAACGTTCCTAAAACGGAATTATATTAAGTTATTTCTTGTAGGAAATTCACTATGCAAGCAGGTATTTACATATAATATATTCCTATAAAGTCACGTTTATATAGATTGTTGAGATTTGAAACGTCTAAGCTGGCTAAACAAGACAACTCATTAGGCCTAAAAACGTGATTCCAGATATCTTAATCACATTGTTCTTAATTAGTCCATTAAGCCTAAGTTTCCGAAGCAAGAAGTCTAATTAGACGTCTCAGATATAACAAAATGTTGTTTTTACACCCCTCTAATTTGAAATTCGTAATGAACCAATTAAGTGAAACATGATAAAAAAAAAAACACTTGTAATCAGTCTTGATTTTCCATCACATTTAGGGGACTTACTTCAATCAGATTAAACCTATTTAAAGATATTGTGTGAAAATTCCTTTTTTATGAAAACAAAAAAATATATTATAGACGGGCTAATTTTTGGCTTAATTATAATTATAGCTCAAAACTCAAGTGTGTTTACCTTGATTTTTTTTCATATAAATAGGAACAAATATATTTTATGAGGGCAACTTCAGAGCCCCCTATTCCATACAATACGATGGCTCGGCATGGCCAAGCGGTTAGGGCCAATCTGCAGCTCGTGGATTAGAATCCCCGTCACACCAAACATGCTCGCCCTTTCAGCCGTGGGGGCGTTATTATGTGACGGTCAATCCCACTCTTCTTTAGTAAAAGAGTAGCCGAAGAGTTGGCGGTTGGAGGTGATGACTAGCTACCTTCCCTCTAGTCTTACACTGCTAACTTAGGGACGGCTAGCGCAGATAGCCCTCGTGTAGCTTTGCGCGAAATCCATAATAAACAAACAAACATATAATACGAACGTTGAATGGGAATTGTGTTACTTTTTGTGGTAACTATTATGAATTATTCACACGATAATAAATATAGAGTTTCTCAAAGAAACAAGTTGAATACTTTGTTTTATTATTTTATCAGCTGCTAAAGAAGTTTAGATAAATGAGCACTTACATGTGCTTAAAGATTGTTTTTGAAAATTTTCTTATTACTTAAATTTTTCAAATGGCACAATAATATTTCATTTTAAAATAGACACTTTATCCGCTATTCAACGAGATGAAACATAGGAAACTCTTAACACTTGACAGGTAAAACCCATAAGAGCAGAGCACTCTACAGTCTTATTGTAATTCCATTTTTCCGAATTTGTTGTTCTTAATTTACTTGTATCGTGTATGAAAGTTTCCAAGTTCCTTGATTTCAACAGGATTATGGACGTCTTGAAGGTGCTGAAAAATCCAATTGTTCTTTTTTGTTAACAAACCTTTTGAGAACTGAAAGCGATATACTTTCTTCAATGTTCCTCAGGAAACTGAAATGCTTGTAATTTTTATAGACGTTGCTCACAGCTACTCCTATAACGATGCTTCCAGCAATTAAGGGACGAATTAATAGAGAAACAGACTTGCTCATTTTAAAGTTATTAATTGTTAACTGTGCTATATAATGGCTCCTAATATTTTGTAAATCTAGGTTTGAGAAGTTGAGAATTGAACTTTGAGTTATTTGGAAAATAATTCAAGTGAAAGAAGAGGTCTGGCAACAATTTGCACAAACAACATGATAGCTGTTAGTTAATGGTAGAGCATTACAAGTGTGTGAATAGAACTGTTAGTTAATGGTATAGCATTACAAGTGTGTGAATAGAACTGTTAGTTAATGGTAGAGCATTACAAGTGTGTGAATAGAACTGTTAGTTAATGGTAGAGCACTACAAGTGTGTGAATAGAACTGTTAGTTAATGGTAGAGCACTACAAGTGTGTGAATAGAACTGTTAGTTAATGGTATAGCATTACAAGTGTGTGAATAGAACTGTTAGTTAATGGTAGAGCATTACAAGTGTGTGAACTAGAACTGTTAGTTAATGGTAGAGCATTACAAGTGTGTGAATAGAACTGTTAGTTAATGGTAGAGCATTACAAGTGTGTGAATAGAACTGTTAGTTAATGGTAGAGCATTACAAGTGTGTGCGTAAAGCTTTGGTAAGGGAACATAGCGAACACGCCAGAAACAAAACAAATAAGTTGTTTCTCCTTATCCGACTCAAGCCACTGGTCAATGTTTTTAAGATGTGTTCTTCCTAATAGAAGTCAATCGTCTTTTTGTTTGAGCCAGAAATCACTAAATCCCGTCTTCCTTCTCTTCGATCTTCCACTGTGTTTTACAACATCGAGATTTTGTTTTCCCCTCTCTTCGTAGTTTCATGCTTGCAGGCTTTCTATCTACTTACTCCTCATTACACAACTCAGCTAACTTCTAATGAAATGATGAGACGAAAAATATTGATCTTCTTTTCAACCACATCTTAACGTTTCTAGTTTTTCCCTTATTAACTTGAACCTAAGAAAGTAGTTCATATATATTCTATCTTTTTAATATGCCTTTTAAAATGCATAGTTTATTTTTTTAAATGAACACTAGATAATGAAGCAACTTTCTTTTTTACTTCGTTTATTTTCATAATTTTTTCCCGTGACTTTTGATTAACAACTGCATTTCTGTTTCACACTCGTTGTTTTATTCTAAATTTCTGTAGACTAGTATTTCTTTTGTCTCAAAACGTACATATAATATATATATATTCATTTCATTCAGATATGAGAAATTTGCATTTCCATGTATATATATTTTTCATTTTATTCTAACACTTTTCATTCTTTTTTTCTCTTGAAACTCAGGATATATTTTCATATCGAGCCAAACAATTGTGTTTCTTGAATCTTAAAGTTCGGATGAAAAGAATTAGATGACAGGAAACAGAAGCTTTCGAACGTGCCAATCAATCGTGAGGAGTTGTCTTATGATCACGTGGTCCAGCTGCGGGAGAAGGGAAGGAATACAACGTAACATTTGCGTTACAGACGTAGTGTTAAGTCGATCTTATTGGAAGCTTACTATGGCTTTAACAATAAATAAGATCGCAAAGGTAAACATTCATTTCAAACTGCAGTAGCTCGCTGTCACTAGATAAATAACACTTCAGCACAAATACATATATTTATATATGGACTTATGTTCTACGTTTATTTTTGTGAAGATGGCGCTAACTGAAACAAGTGATCTCATAAAGGGTTTTCATATACATTCGCAAAACAATGCAGCTTATACAGGCTTGTTGTTACATAGTGGGCCACTACGTAAGTACACTTATTTCCCCCTATTAGACATGTTTCCATGTTTTAAAACCCCGGACACAATCACTAGACACCTCCCATTTGTTTCTAAGTGCTGTCCAAACATGATTACATCAGTCAATGTTCCTTTAGTATAGGGCTAGGCGTGGTCAAGTAGTTAGTGTGTCAAGACGGTGAAACCGAAAATTCGTGGTTCATGGCTCTTTCCTACAAAAATGCGCTGTGCATTTTAAGGCCACGGTCGAACTATAACAGTGACGATCAAATTCCACTGTTCGGTTAGATAAGAGTCGCCCAAGAGATGGCGCTATGTGTTGTTGACTACCTATATTCCCTTGTATAATTACGGTGCAGACTTAAGACTACAAAAACGTTTATGTTGACTATATAATTGAAAATGAAAAATAACAAGCTATTTTCTCAAATCATGGAAGTGAGTCATATCCTTTATCCTGTACTTTCTGACAACAAGAAAATCAACTTAGGCCTACAATTTCTGTTTATATAGAGACAGCCAAATTTTCTCACAGATAAGACAACACATCTACAAGTACGGGACGGCATGCATACATATTTGTGTATGGTTGAATAAATATTTTAAATTTCTGTACGTTAGTATTTCTTTTGTCTCAAAACGTACATATAATATATATTCATTTCATTCTGATATAAAAATTTTTTATTTCCATGTATATATATATTTTTCATTTTATTTTAACACTTTTCGTTCTTTTCTCTCTTGAAATTCAGGATATATTTTTATATTGAGCCAAACATATGTGCAATAGCACTGATCCTTCCACTTTTGTGTAGTATTAAAATATTTCATGATGATGATATTCGTTCTTAACTATTCTTATGATCGAGACAAATAACGGATTTTGTAAAGACTATACCAATTCAAACGATAGGCTACTTCAGAGTCCCGGATGTGTTTCGCTGTAAAAAGAGGAATTAGACGGTTTAACTACTATGTTCAGGATAGCCGAGTTTTGTTAAAACACCATCAAATCCCTTCGTTGGTCTATTTCCTTTTCTGTATGATATAAAAATGTGATTATTTCTTTGTCTATAGTACAGCACGGGTGTAAAAAGAGTAAAAATATTATGTATAAAAACGGTAAAAAATACATCACAGAAGAATGTTGTACTACGGCTCTGCTTTTGGTTTTAGCATCACTAAGAACGACAATTTGTTTGAACATAAAAACGTTATCTTTTTTTGTTAAAATGTTTTATCTGTATAACGGAGCGTAAAATGTAATGTACCAAAGCAGAAATACCAAACGAGTAAAAACTTGTCTTTAAAATTCTAGACATTAAGTTTTAAATCTGTCATTTATAGGCTGGAAAAAGAACCAAAAATCTGGCAGTTTCTTCTAATGGAAAACTGTAGTTCGATATTTCCAGCCAGTTTGGAAATTGCTTCACTAAGTTAGTGTGAATTCAGAATTTTTTTCTCTACTTGTCATTATTTTTTTTTATTCTACTGGAGACCAGTATGTCACGTCAAACTCGTCTTCTTTACAACATTCACGCGCACTGACTGGCCAATCAAGTAGCGAGCACAAGTCTGTGAATGACGTTAATAACTTTGCTGAAAGGCCTAACATCATGGATGTCACTTGCAAGAAGCCCAACACCGGGTATGACAAGTTATTCTTTTTTTTTTTCATGTGACACATATAAGCTACTCTACCCTTCTTTTCCTTCTGGGTGTCAAGTTTATTATTCTATTAGCCTAAAAGTGGGGTTCAAAGTGAAGACTACAAAAAGATTTACCCATTGGAAGATATATTTTGTAACTTTTGAAAATTATGAGTAATCTGTCTAATGTTTCTCAAATAAGAAGACTATAAAATGCATGTTTTGAAGTGTTTTCTAGAATGAAATACCGTTTTCATTCAAAGCATTGACCGTATTAATGTTACGTAATAAAATAACTTCAAAGCTAAAGTAAAAAGTAATTTGGCTAGAAACAAATATTAACACATGAAAACTTGCAAATAATGTTATTTTTAACTTTTTTTCTGTAAATTAATCAAGTTTTACGATTAACAATACTGTTCGAGACGTTGCCATAGTTTGAAATTCCCTGTGGTCAGAATTATACTTTAGCGAGAGAAGAAAGCATTGAAGTAAGTGAAACATGTCTTTAACGTGTCGCTCATAACGTTTGTATAAACAAACACATTTATACAGCCGTCAACAAACGTCAGGTACCGAGATTTTGTTCAACACTTGTAAAGAATTTCATTTATTAAGCTACAAGTTTGAAGTTTAAATAATTCACTGTTACACTTCGTGATATTTAAAGTTTAATTTTTTTAAAATCGTGTAATGACGTGTCTTAATTTTATGACTGGAAGATGTGTCTGAATGAATGACTGAACGGTGTATCAGATAATTAAATAACAAGGGTGTATTTTTGAACGAGTCAGTCCCAATGGTCAAACATGCGACATGTAGTAAATAGAAATGTAACAACTCAGCTGTCTGTATCACTAAACAACTTGATGTGTCGTTTCGTTTTGTTGAATTTCGCACAAAGCTACATAACTTAGAACTGATAAACTAGAGGGAAGGCAACACTTCCACAGCCAGCTCTTAAGCTAATCTTTACCAGTAAATACTGGGATTGATCATCACATTATAACACCCTTACGGCTTAAAGAACGAAGATGTTCGGGGACTGAATTCGAACCAGCAACCCAGAGATTGCGCAAGTCGAGTGTCCTAACCACCAGACAATCGATGTCTAGCAACTAGTGATAAGGGGAGTAGTTCTATTCGTTAGAAAACAAACTAGTTGTTCGCTTCAATAGAATGAACACTATGGTTACCACACACAAATGATAAATATAAAACGTATCATACAGAAATCGTGTTACAATGATACTATAGGTGAAGTACTGATATTAAATAAAGAAAACCTTATCAAAAAGGAAGTAAATGTAGGGATGGCTAATATCAATCCTTCGAAAACAATATAAACAAGATAGTTTATAAACAGGCACACAGTGTAGTAGAATGTCAACAGATAAAAATAGGACACATTAAATCCAATTGTGATTTAATAGGTACACATATTGTTATATGTTAACTCTTGACTGTGTTATTATGTAGGGTTGATAAAAATGCCATCCCTACTGTCTTATTTGGATTGTTTTTAAAGGACTAATATTAGCCATCCCTACATTCACTTCCATTTTTGAAAAGTTTGTTCTTTATTTGTTTGCTTGTTTTTTAATGCAATATTTCAATAGATATAGGAAGGTTGTATATATAACCAAGTTCTAAATACAATGAGGTTCCAACTGTAATATTTATTGTTTGTCTATTATTGGCTGGTAATTTCTGTTTCACTCTGTACTTAAGCTTTTTATAGGAACATCAAATGTCTGTAAAAAAGCTAACTTCCAGGGGTAATGATAACATCGTTTACACTAGAATTATGATTTTTTTTAAACTACTACTAGTTATTAATAATACTTATAAAAGTGGATACTCCGTTTGAAACTATGTCACCTCAGTGAAATTGGTTGGCACCATTATTTTGGTTTTTGAGTTATCATGTAATAAAAAAAAAGAAGCAGAAGGAAGAAGAACAAGAAATTCAAATTTTCTGCTATGATATTTACAGACATTCCCAGAACTTGTGACTCAGTAATTAAATAGATATTATTATAAAAGGAAACACTGTATAGTATTGTAACGTTCTGATGACCTATTGAAGAGATATTTAAAAACGCCATTTCAATTAACAATTCGAGCCATCCCTACATAGGCAGTGCTACTGTCTGCCTGATACTCGTCCTTACAGTTTTAGCATAACGAGTCTAGGTGACCATCCTTGAACGTACGTAGTAATATGTATACAAGATGCAGTCTTTAAGTGGGAAAGAAAATTTGTTAATCTCACGCGACCTTCGGGCATCTAGTACTATCCGGTTCGATCCTAGTTGTGCACCACCGTATCAAAACGATTACTAAGTTCAGTGACTACGAGATTTAAGTTTCGACTCCTTCTTCCCCACTTGTTACGTCTTGTTGAAATTTGAGAAAGGGGATTCATTTAAGTGCGATTTGTTGTTTTGTAAGCTTGCATAGACGCACACAAATTCACTCACCAGTTAACCATTGGTCGGAGGTTGCGCCACCTTCATTGTGTCCGAAACATTTAACAATGCTGTGTCCGATTTGCCGACATCTTGTTATAGTAAAGTGTTAGATACGAATATTATTGTTGGTTGGGAAGATAGGAATGCATAATGTAAAGAGATTATAACACTAAACAATACCCAATTCACAGTCGGTTAGGTAGAAATAACGATACCCAATCCACAGTCAGATAGGTAGAAATAACGACACCCAATCCACAGTCGGTTAGGTAGAAATAACGACACCCAATCCACAGTCGGTTAGGTAGAAATAACGACACCCAATCCACAGTCAGGTTTGTAGAAATAACGACACCAAAAAATACTCAATCCACAGTCAGGTAGGTAGAAATAACGACACTCAATCCACAGTCAGGTCGATAGAAATAACAATACTCAGTCCACAGTCGGTTAGGTAGAAATAA
>NW_013667691.1:77589-82692 GCF_000517525.1 Limulus polyphemus
AGTCAGATAGGTAGAAATAACGACACCCAATCCACAGTCAGATAGGTAGAAATAACGACACCCAATCCACAGTCAGGTTCGATAGAAATAACGACACCAAACAATACCCAATCCACAGTCGGGTAGGTAGAAATAATAACAATCAATACCCAATCCACAGTCAGATGGGTAGAAATAACGACACCAAACAATACTCAGTCCACAGTTAGGTCGGTAGAAATAACGACACCCAATCCACAGTCAGATAGGTAGAAATAACGACACCCAATCCACAGTCGATTAGATAGAAATAACGACACCCAATCCACAGTCAGATAGGTAGAAATAACGACAACAACAATACCCTATCCATTGTCAGGTAGGTAGAAATAGCATCAAACGATACCCAATCCACTATCAGGTCGGTAGAAATAGTGCCAATCAATACCCAATTCACAGTCAGGTAGATAGAAATTACGACACCAAACAATACCCAATCCACAGTCGGGTAGGTAGAAATAGCATCAAACGATACCCAATCCACTATCAGGTAGGTAGAAATGGCTCCAAACAATACTCAATCTACAGTCAGGTCGATAGAAATAACAACACTCAATCCACAGTCGGTTAGATAGAAATAACGACACCCAATCCACAGTCAGATAGGTAGAAATAACGACACCCAATCCACAGTCAGATAGGTAGAAATAACGACACCCAATCCACAGTCAGGTCGGTAGAAATAACGATACCAAACAATACCCTATCCATTGTAAGGTAGGTAGAAATAGCATCAAACGATACTCAATTCACTATCAAGTCGGTAGAAATGGCCTAAAAAATACCCAATCCATAGTCGGTTAGGTAGAAATAATAACAATCAATACCCAATCCACAGTCAGGTAGGTAGAAATAACGACACCAAACAATACTCAGTCCACAGTTAGGTCGGTAGAAATAACGACACCCAATCCACAGTCGGGTCGGTGGAAATGGCTCCAAACAATACTCAATCCACAGTCAGGTCGATAGAAATAACGACACCAAACAATACCCAATCCACAGTCGGATAGGTAGAAATAGCATCAAACGATATCCAATCCACTATCAGGTCGGTAGAAATGGCTCCAAACAATATCCAACCAACAGTCGGTTAGATAGAAATAGTACCAATCAATATTCAAGCCATTGTCAGGAAGAGAAAAACAGCATCAAACGATACCCAATCCACTATCAGGTCGGTAGAAATAGCACAGAACAATACCCAACCCACAGTCAGGTAGGTAGAAATAGCACCAAACAATACCCAGTCCACAGTCAGGTAGGTAGAAATGGCACCGAAGAATACCCAATCCACAGTCAGCTAGGTAGAAATAGCATCAAACGATACCCATTCCATTATCAGGTCGGGAGAAATAGTAACAATCAATACCCAGTCCACTGTCAGGTAGGCACAAATAGCACCGAACAATACCCAATTCACAGTCAGGTAGGTAGAAATCACCAAACTATACCCAATCCACAGCCTTTTTGCTTAGTAGATCCTATATATACTCTATAACACTTAGAGCATTTAGAGCGATTTGGTTTATCTTTTCTGTCCTTAAACACAAAATAGTTCCTTATTCTGAAGACAGGTTAAAGGATAACTCGTAGCTCTACTTGTGATACATGTCTTGAGATGTTCCTTTATATTTAAGGCATGTTCCACCGATGAATGGTAGGTTATATGAAAATATTTTGGTACGTTATATATCTCCCCTTTAGGGGTGGCAGCTTTCTTGATGTACTAATAAATTACTAGTTATCACTAGAGAAACCTGTTCTTACTATCTATATAAAACAGCAACCCTATTAAGTAATGTCCACTTTATCTTCTTCCACAAAAAAATTATTAAATGAACAATGTTTTAAGAACTTATAGAAATGGCACTACACAGCCATCGATGAAAAAATTTAATATTGATTGAAATTACAAATGATTATAGTATCCTATAAGTCTTACCAAAAGGAAGATTGTTTTTACAACACCAAGTATCATCTACATATGAAAATAAAATACTTAGCACTAACTAAAGTTCTAATATTGTACATTTAGAGAAATGTCTTGAAGATTTTTTTTTGTTTGTAATATCGCGCAAAGCTACACCAGGGCTATCTGCGCTAGCCGTCCCTAATTTAGCAGTGAAAGACTAGAGGGAAAGCAGCTAGTCATCACCACCCACCGCCAACTCTTGGGTTACTTTTTTTACCAACGAATAGTGGGATTGACCGCAAAATTATAACGTCCCCACGGCTGAAAGGGCGAGCATGATTAGTGGGAACGGGGATTTGAACCCGTGACCCTCAGATTGCGAGTCGAACGCCCCCAAACACCTGGCCATGCCGGGCCCCTGTCTTGACGCAACCTCAAAGTTGTTTATAAATATCTCGACATCCTCGAACAACTCTGCATAAAACCCTTTTCATTTCCAGAAAGAAAATTTATTTGAGTAATCTACCGTAAGGAGTGGTTGCTAGATCTCTGGTTTGTTGAAGTACATTTTTTATACTTGTAGTTCTCTAATTGTTTATATGTTGAACTGGAATATTTCCTACCTATCGACTCGATGAATACACCAGGTAAACTGATATTTTGTTTTTCTGTGACATCTTATGTTTACTCTTAATTTTGTCTTGTAGCTCTAGGCCTTGTCAGGCGTGTATCATTAATAGCACTGCCAAACTTAGAAGAAAAGTTGACGTCCGAAACTTTTGAACTTTGAGTATATGATTATTAACACTTCTGGTTTAGAATGACAAACTGAATAATATCTGCGAAAATATTTTAATTAAACTAAATTTAATTTAGTTTAAACATTGGAAGCTGGTGAAGTATTAGGAACCAACGGGGATAATATTTATGATAAAATGATTTGGGGTGTTTTTATTTCTTTAGGTTTTTAATTTATCCGTTTTGGATTTTCAAACGAGTAAAAATACATTTTTCAGATTTCCCTATTAAGTGGGCCCGGCATGGCCAGGTGGTTATAGCACTCGACTCGCAATCTGAGGGTCGCGGGATCGAATCCCTGTCACACCAAACCTGCTTGCTCTTTCAGCCGTGGGGGCCGTTGGTAATAAGAGTAGCCCAAAAGTTGACTAGCTGCCTTCCCTCTAGTCTTACACTGCTAAATTAGGGACGGCTAGCGCAGATAGCCCTCGTGTATCTTTGCGCGAAATTCAAAAACAAAAAACAAACAAACATTTTCATCTAATCAGGACTGTATGAAAATTACTGCTTCCCCTCCCCAAAGGTCTTCCTACCTTGTCCATGTTGGATTTCGAAGTAGAATTGTGTAAAACAAAATAGTGCAGTTTTAATGCATTCCTGATTAAAACATCTGTAGTTTAAGTGATTTTATCACAATCGTTCTATAGTGTTTATTTATACACATTTAAGTATATAGAGGTGCACACTAGATGTGACATTATCATAACTAGGCTTAAGAAGCAAAAGGCGGAGGTTAGCATGTTTGGTGTGACGGGGATTCAAACCCGCAACCCTCAGATTACGAGTCCACCTAACCATCTGGCCATGCCGGGCCTAGGCTTAAGAAGTTAGTTACTCAAAACTACAGTTCTTAGTTTCTCATGGCGGAAGTCTTCTTATTTAATATGAATTTAAAACTACGAATTATTTTGTGACAATGGAGAGGAGAAAGAGAAAAAAAAAGGCACACTTTTTTCTTCAACGAAAAATAAATTTGTTTTATATAAATCAACTCACGTGAGCTGTTTTGTGAACATTTTATTCAGCAGGCACTATCCTTTGTTAGAAGGAATGAAAACGTGATACAAATATATTAAACATGGAGCTCTCAATTTCTAATGTATATCTTACGTGCAGAAGTTGTGAGCTAAGGTCGTTTTTTTTATTGTTGAATTTTTCTGTTTTTTTCGCAAAGTTCCACAACGAGCTACCTACGCATAATACGAATTAATAGACTAGAGGGAAGGCTGTTAATCAACAGCTCGCACCACCAAGTCTTACACTACTCTTATGTGATCAAATATTGAACTATGGTCGTAACTAATCAAAGTGCGGAGCGTGTCTTTGGGGGCAAAGAAACGCAAACCCTAAAACATAAGATTCACATTCTGGTCACGTTAACGAATTGGCCACACCCAGTCCCATTCCTTTCCGAATAATGTTACTTTGCAACGTACTGAGCTTTTTGAAACATTTAATTTTTAACATTAATTCTACTTAAACTGTATTTCTTGTTTTTACGTATCGTTACTTTAAACTCGTATTATGTATAATTAGCGCTAGCTATATAAAAGATCCACAGACGGTATTTACGTCATTATTTAAGTTATATTACTTTATTTGCCACATTTAAGACAGCTGTAACTTCCCACTCTTAGTTTTATTATAATTTTTTTTAACTTTCTCGTAGCTTATCGCGTTTACTTTTAGCTTTTACATAAAAATTTAAGTTTATTTTTTTACTTTGTGATGCGTACTTCAGGTGTTTAGTTAAGTGACCAAAGGTTAAAGAGCTAGTAGTCGTTTTAAACACCTCGTACTATGATTACCATAATGTTTTTTGTTTTAGTGGATCAGATTTGAATCATTTGGTAGCACTACCTTTCTGATCTAAATTCCACGCATAAACTTTAAAATTATCTTAGTAGGTGCGTGTATACAAGGATGAGTTTTAGATAATTTATAAATACTTAATTTATCCTGCTGTTGTTTTGAATTTTCAAGTTTCTGTTCTTCAATGCTGTTACTTCAGACGACTCCGTAAAACTCAAAATTCGAACGATTTATTTAAACGCAAAATAATAAAATTCTTATACAATGTCGAAAAAAAATTGGTTAAATTGATGAATTTAAAGCGACACTTGTGTAGAAATTTGTTTATAGAACAACTTGATGATGTAATTTTTAATTCTTTTAACTACTTAGTACATGCTCGCCTTTTTAGTTGTTGGTACGCTGTTATGTGGACCACAGTCTCGCCTTTCGTTGGTAATAACCGCAAAAGTTGGCAATGGCCCGGTATGGCCAGGTGGTTAGGGCGCTTGACTCGCAATCTGAGGGTCGCGGGTTCGAATCCCGTCTCACCAAACATG
>NW_013667691.1:83622-89138 GCF_000517525.1 Limulus polyphemus
TCACCAAACATGCTCGCCCTTTCAGCCGTGGGGGCGTTATAATGTGACGGTCAATCCCATTATTCGTTGGTAAAAAGTAGCCCAAGAGTTGGCGGATAGTGGTGATGACTAGCTGCCTTCCCTCTAGTCTTACACTGCTAACTTAGAGCCGGGTAGCGCAGATAGCCCTCGTATAGCTTTGCGCGAAATCCGTAACAAACAAATCAAAGTTGGCAATTGGTGGAATTGAATAGCTACCTATCTTTCAGTCTAGCCTATTACTACAAAATTAGAGAGGTCTAGCGCAGGCACCACAGCCCTCGAACAGCTTTGTCCGATACCTGTCACCGAATATGCTCAGCCATTTAGCCGTGGGCGCGCTGTAATATGTCGGTCAATCTAACTTTTGTTTGGTAAAAGAATAGTGGTGCGTAGAATTGACCAGCTGTCTTCCCTCTACTCTATCGTTACTAAATCGGAGTCGGTTAACCGTTAGCGCAGTTAGCTCTCGAACAGCATTTCGCAAAATTTTACAAACAAATCTTCGCCCGAAATTAAACAAACAAGATTATAACCTTTGATTAATAACAAGCATAGTCACTTCCAGTGTAAAGTACATCACAAAAAATAATAGGGAATTCTCAGTAGCGTAGCAATTGAAATTGGTAGGATCAGAGTAAATAAATCTATTCTTCCTTTTTATTAGCTGTACTTTTGTGTGCCAACAATACCAAGCGTGGGGCGCACGTATACCCCATTCGATTTTATTACTCATCAGAATATTTACCAGTCTACCCTCAAATTAAAATTATTTTAGGCAGTATTAGAGTAAATTAATCTATGAAAAGGTCCAAAACTGTAGTTAGATCTCAAATCGGTCAAGAGCTAAAAGTTTGTACTTGAAAATCAAACAAACTTGGAGCTATTCTATGAGCTGCTATGCCGCGACTTAAAAAACAAGACAAAAACATTTACCGATTTGTAATTTAAATTCGAAAGCTTTGTATCAAATGTTTTAAAAGAAAACTTAATATTATAATTAATTGTACATAGTAAATACCTAGTACTCATGAAGTTTTTCATGAATTTAATCATATGTTTTTTAATAAGAGTGGATCTCTATTATACCATCCGTATACGGAGTTGTAATATCCCCATGCTATAATCTTGCTAAGTATACTGTAGATAGATGTTCGTTGTTTATAAACTATCTGTTAACAAACCTTCAGGTCTGGCATGTCCATATGGTTAGTGCGCCAACTCTTGGGCTACTCTTTTACAAACCATTGACCGTCACATCATAACGCCCCCCACAGCATGTTTGGTGTGACGGGGATTCGAACCCGCGACCGTCATATTGCGAGTCGAGCGCCGTAACTACCTGACCATGCCGAGCCTGAGGAGGGAGTACACCAAATGATGATATTATTATTGGTCAAGGCGTACATCATTTGAGAAAAATTTGGTTGTTGATTAAGGTATTTATATGATTGGTCAGGGCGTGCGCCCCCCCCCCCCCCAGTGGCACAGCGGTATGTATACGGACTTACAACGCTAGAAACCGGATTTCGATATCCGTGGTGGGCAGAGCACAGATGGCCCATTGTGTAGCTTTGTGCTGAACTTCAAACAAACAGGGCGTGCGTCAGTTGACAAAAATCTGATTTTTGAAGTTGCTGATGTTTGTGTTGGACAGACTGTGATAGTTAATATTTTTTTGATTGCAATTCGCAGATTTAGAACGCATATCAACAGTTAGTGAAGTATTGACAGACATATGGTGATTTCCTCTACATGTTTATCAGAAGTAGCCTTTGTAAAAAAAAACAGAAGAATAGGTAGGTTTTGTTGTAGAACGGAAGTGGCTGTCTATCAGCCGGCTTTATCATGGTTTTATAAATTATGCAAAAGGAAATACAAGATCACCAACGTTATGTACGTGAATAGACTCCCTGTATTCGGTTAAGAACGTTTTTATTTACCCAGAATAGGTTAATTATTAATGATAAACAAAAACTGGAAGGAAAATCCGAAAGATCTGGTTGATACTGATTAATAGTGTAAGATTATAGAGTTAGCGGAATAATGAACATGTAATAAGACAGAGGAAAAGTGTTGGAAATCCGAAAATGTGTTCACTAGAATCAGGCTTGTCGAGAAGCATAATTTTGGGCGTGTTTATTTAGAAAATTAGACCTAAAAAGAATTATTGTAACTAGAAAAAGGAAGGAATTGAAGTTTGAGACAGTTTTATTTAGTGTGGTATTACCGGCATTTACCTAATCACCTTTTTTCTTAATTGTCTGGACATTTCTTTGAATATTGTACTACTTGTAAATTTAAAATAGAGTATAAGATCTCGCGGTTTCTAGAACTTAATGATTTTACTCGGGGTAAGCCTTTTTGATGTGCCAAGTTATTAAAGTACAGATATACAGGAACTCGATTCGCCACTAGTGCATGTCTTACCAATAAGTTAGGTGTTTTTCAACTGAGACTAGAAACTAAGCTCTGTTCATCACCATAAAACTTCTCGATTTGATCTCAATTTTACATGAACGGTAGTAGGGAGACTTCAGCCTCAAACCCTCCATCCGAATAAATCTACTTGAACATGGCCAATTCCTTCTAATTTTTCCAATCCATGTGTGGAATGAATTTTTTCATGTGCACCAGTATCAAGGCAATGTGCGGATGTACGCTACCAGTTTTTCATTTTTTTGGGGGGTGGTGATGGTGGTATTTTTAGACCATCGACCCTATTGGATCATTAGGCCGCTTTGCAATTCTACCAGCTGGTTATTTGGGCTTTGAGCCTAACGACTGCCATGGTTACTAAGGCCGTCAACGTGTTGAGATTCCTCACCATTACCGAGGATGTGTGCGGCACTTGATTGGTTGTTGTATGGCCACGGAGCTTAGAGGGAACACTGGACATGACGATGAACGAACTAGCCTTTAAAGTTATACAAGATAAAGTAACCCTAATTTCACTAAACCATCAGTATCTTACATTGTTGATTTATATAACGTATGCATAAGCTATCTATTCACCACGTTCTCGTTCCAATATTACATTGTACCGCAATCTGATTTCTGGAAAAGTAAGAGCTGGCCATGGAAAAGAAGTCTTGGAGGGGAAAGTTGCTCTCTTTTAAAGGATCGTGATAAGGTCTTAATGTTTGAATACTAGTATTATAAAGATAAGAATAATCAAGTTTATCAGTCCTGTGTGGATTGACACTTGTAAAATCCATAATCACGATGAGATCTTCATCTTGGGCAATAATAAATATAACAATTGTATTGATCAGATTACTGTGTGGCCACATCTATACGGTTAAGATTCAACCTCTACAACTTTCTTAAACGCAGCATGTTTAGAAGTTATCTATTACCATCACCAAACAAATACGTTTACGAATACAAAGTACGTTGTAAAATACACGGTGGAACATAACATGGCTTCTCAAACAGCATAGAATGACAGCATGAGGACTAAATGTTTGAGTTTATATTTATTGAACGTCTACACACTTATAGTAATAATCAAATATGGTACGAAAATGTTCAAGTTTTTTTTCCTGAGAATTTCAGTTTTATTTTGACGTCATTAAAATATACACATTATACGCAAAGAATTAGACAAACACTAATTTGCCTTTAAAGTTAGATATCCTTTACTCTTGATTGCTTGAAATTGTTTCAGATACTATATTGTTATGAAGAGTATAGTTTTTTTTTAAGAGATGTAAAGTATTTTGGAAGATCACAAAGTGCAAAACAGTAGCAATGTTACTAACAATATCACTTTTTATTACGACAATTAACATTTTGTGAATAAGTTTTAAGTTAACAAAAAAGATCACAGGAAAGTATTCAACGCTATTCTTTTACTTACTTTTTTGCAAAAAATTCTGAAATTGCTGGAAATTGGAGTCAAGCCAACTAAAATAATATTTGCACATCCTGTGAAATTCCGAACGCACATAAAGTTTGCTGCGTCCGTCGGCGTCCATCTGATGACGTTTGACTGTGTGGAAGAGTTGCTGAAGATCCGAGAATTTGATCCAGAAGCCAAATATGCATGATTCCGCAATATTTACAATTATCAATACGTTCAGTGTTATGTTCTTTGAAGTGCTTGAACTCTAAACTGGTTTTACTGCCGACATAATTCCGTAAAATAATCTGTATTACGGATTCCAAAACTTAGCAACATCTTAAAATATGTAAACCGTAAATCTAAGATTAGTGTAAATCTGGAGTAAATAAAATATAAAGCATACGATAATATATTGTTGCTAATTGTAGTCTTAGTAACATTACAATCAATTGCAATTACTACTTTAAAACGTCTCCCGGTGGGACAGCAGTAAGTCTTCGGATTTACAATGCTAAAGTCAGGGGTTCGATTCCCCTCGGTGTACACAGCAGATTGCTAGATGTGGTTTCGCTATAAGAAAAACACACAATAACGCTTACAATTACATCTGTTAAGTGATTGTCTCAAAATATCTTATTTTGTGAGATATGCCCACTTATTAAAGGTATATTTCATATGCCTGATTATATAAGATGATAGAAATGTTGGCACTTGATTTTCTTTAACAAAGGTGGATGGTGTTGATTGTCTTACCTCTAGTCTATCAGTTCGAAATTGGGGACAGCTAACGCAGATATCCCTCTAGTAGCGGCCCGGCATGACCAGGTGGTTAGAGCGCTCGACTCGTAATCTGAGGGTTGCGGGTTCAAATTCCCGTCCCACCAAACATGTTCGTCCTTTCAGCCGTGGAGGCTTTATAATGTGACGATCAATCCCACTATTCGTTGGTAAAAGAGTAACCCAAAGAGTTGGTGATGGGTGGTGTTGACTAGCTGCCCTCCCTCTAGTCTTTCACTGCTAGATTAGGTACAGCTAGCACAGATAACCTTCATGTAGCCTTACGCGAAATTCATAACAAACCAAACTCTTAACAATCTAGCCACACTCCACAGGTAGGGATAGATAATGTTTCCAGTTTTCCATGGAATGTGAGAAATGTATCGTGTCACTCACTTGCACTGATGACAACCTATATGTGAAAGATATTCACTCAAAAATGGTTGTTTAAACAAAGATGTATTTATATACACCTGGAAAAAAGTTAAGCACCCCCGTGTTTTTTTCAAGTGATTCAGATTCGACGTTCTTGTGACTGATTATAAATTACCATTCAATCTAAACGTGTTTATCAAATGAAATTATGCATTATTGGGCACAAGAAAACAAGATTATCACCGTAAAATAACAAGTTTTAATTTACGTATCATGACATCAAAATATGGACAGTTTTCACGCTTAAAATTATCTTTAATAAGTATTGTCAGTGAAAGCTCAAAAACGTTATTGAATTGTCAAATCACATTACAAAATGTCCATCTTGACCCACCCATTGATAATTAGTCCTCGAAAAGTCAATATCGGGTATATCCACCGTTTGCCTGTATGACTGCTGCAACCCTGCGCCGCATACTGCCAATTAGACGTCTGATTT
>NW_013667691.1:89958-92724 GCF_000517525.1 Limulus polyphemus
TTACAGTTTCAAATCGACGAGTAAGTAACCATATGGTTGTCTCGTTGCATCTTGATAAGCTTCATCAAAGTCAAATGAATGAAAAATAAATGAAACAGGACTCATCTTGTATAGATCTGAAAATCATATTTGAGTGCATCCCCTCTTTTCAGGATTGAATATGTCTGTTATTCTACTCTCCATTGTTGAGAAGCCTAATTTCTCACTGTTGATAAAATGTAGGGTAAACCCTTTACTTTTACAACAGGACTTCCCATCCTCACAATAGTATCTGCTGTTCTTGGGATTACCACTGACCCATGACGCGATGACCATCGAACTCATCTGTAAATTAATCAAGATAATCCCTTAGAGGTGGATCGTTAGATCCATCTGAAATGTAAACAATACTATCTGTATCACAATACAATGCAGAGAAACCTATCTTCTCAAGTGTTTAATATAATTTCAGACGAGTGTGGAAGTGGTGGCAGAAAGACGTTGGTTTGATCTTTCTGGGGTCAGTTACTTCATCATTAACTAATGTAACATCTGTTATGATCTTGGTATTATTATTATTATTCATTAAAGAGTGATACACTTTAACAAATGTTATGTAGATCAGCTGTGATTTGTCTTCAGACATACCCCCCCCCAACATCCTCAGAAAGAGTTAAGACAAAGGTTTACAACTGACCTCTTAAGGATTTGTAACTTCTCTTTTCTAGGGTCAGTTGCTCTCCATCCTTTTCAGCATACTGAGCAGCATAATCCTGTTTTGCCTCTGATGCTACACAGTGACATTGTCATCTAGAACATTCTTGCTTTTAGTTTAAGAAAAGTATCGATATAATTCTGAAAAAGATCTCAGAAGTTAATAGAAAAGTGATGTATCTCTCTTTTCATTACCTGGTAGCCACACTCGACTGCTTTCTTCACTTTTTTTGGTGGCCTAGGTACCGATGAAAGCTTTCTCGTCATCACAATGAGCTAGCTAGAATTATATATGTTATAAAATCAAAATATTTTTTTTAAATCAGGGAAATGTGTTATGATGGTAGGATGTCCAGCTGGATACTCCCAGATTTGTTCATATTTGGCTATAAGAGATGTAAAGTCTACCTTGTCGCATTGACTCTACCACCTTACAAGTCATCTTGTACATCAAGGTGGGAACTATTGTGTGGTCCCCAAGGAAATTGGTCAAGTCTGAATCGTTAGTTTCATCTTAAATTCGTGTTTCATATTGACCTTGTACCCCAGAGCTTCGAGTTGTTGTCTTTCTAATGTACCTTTCTAAAAAACAACATGTGTATCAGAATCGTAACATGTATTACACCCATGGTAATAGCAACTGTAAAACTCGTAGGTTGTATTGTGTTCCTTGCAAAAACTGTTTACTTTATAAATCGTGATTTGTTTCTCGCCACCATCACGAGTGTATTAGATCCTGACTCCCTCAGATTTCTGTATATAGTCTAACAACTGGATACTTACTTGACTATAGTTATTGGAAGTATCCATAGTTAGGTTCGAGAGCTATTGATCGTGGTGATATAAATGTGCTGCTGTATATAGCCGTGCATACAGCAGCAATATCGTGTACCTGAACGAGTTTTTATCACAGGTTGCGAGAAACTCTTCCTTGAATTGAAGACAGCACCATAAAAGTGTCTACATCTGATCGGCAGTACCTAAAAAAGAATAATAAATACAACTTTCAATAAATTTTAAGAGCAAACTAAACTTTCAACAATTATTTTCTTACCTGTACATCTCTTCTTGAAATTCAAAGATGCACCCTTCCTCTCGTTGCTAACAGTGCCAGTTCAGGAATGTTTGTCTTACGATGTTAACGTGGTCTCGGGAGAGAAAAAAATCTGGCATCTGGTATAGGTCTTCGATACTCTTGGATTGATTTTACATTGAAAAGATAAGAGAAGTATCCTTTCTGTAGTTCTTCTACACCAAAGTTTCCGGAAATGACGATAAGGCTATAGGCATGAAATTATAATTGTCAATGATTCTAATTTTCAGACTTTCGATGGTCGTAATCATAATTTTTTCTACATTTACGATGTGGTCAGGCCATGTTCCCTTGACAGATAAGATAATTTAAAATAAAATGCCCATCAAAAACTTTCTTATTGTGAGCTATAGTAGTATAATTATTATGCTCTTTCGAAAATAAGAATTTACAAAACTCGTCACATAAATTGTAACCTTTGAAAACTGTTTCCTTTCCATTGAAATCAAGGACCACACAATAATTTACTTCAAGAACTCCGATTTCCTTGTTAGTCATAAAATCAAAGAAAAAAAATATTTATTAGATTAATCTTTGACGTCTTTATTCTGGAGAAAACATAACGCTTATTTAAAATAAAGGATTTAAATCCTATGCCTCTTATTTCACCACATCGATGAAAATCTGGTTTTTGTTGTTTTTTGTCAATAATAACAAAACATTTTGTTCATATTTGATAGAACTTTTCACGTGAAGATATCGTTTCTTTTCCATTCGTTACTGTAACAAACGCTACAATAACCTGAAGGATTTGTTAAAATGCCTTGTTGCAATGAGTATAACAATAATTTACCTCAAAGAAATCCTTCGTTGACGTGATTTGATTATCATTATACTACAGGAATATCTTTTTAGGATACGAAGGACCTTTATAAGTTATACAGTTGACGTGATTTGATTATCATTATACTACAGGAATATCTTTTTAGGATACGAAGGACCTTTATAAGTTATACAGTTGACGTGATTTGATTATCATT
>NW_013667691.1:92788-98896 GCF_000517525.1 Limulus polyphemus
CGTATGAAAATCTGGTTTTTGTTGTTTTTTGTCAATAATAACAAAACATTTTGTTCATATTTGATAGAACTTTTCACGTGAAGATATCGTTTCTTTTCCATTCGTTACTGTAACAAACGCTACAATAACCTGAAGGATTATGTCCATTTAAATGTTGAAATGCCTTGTTGCAATGAGTATAACAATAATTTACCTCAAAGAAATCCTTCGTTGACGTGATTTGATTATCATTATACCACAGGAATATCTTTTAAGGATACGAAGGACCTTTATAAGTTATACAGTTGAAATTGTGTGAAGAAACTATGTGTGTATTTCATCGTTTATATGACGTTCAAATTGTATTTCTTCTATTCCACAAAGTCCTTCTGGAACATTAGGCGTTGTACGCAAGTCCCTAACCATAATTGTAAGTAGTGGCTTTCTAATGCTATTATAATTGGGATCTTTTCTGGATCATGCTAAAGCTATTATTATAGCTTTAACACAGAAAAAGTTATCGTTATTATCTATAGAAATAACTGATTTTTTTAAAGTCGATCAAAACTAATGTTTGATAACTTATAGTTACTTCTACTCCCGGGTAATCCCACTGTAGTGACTTCAATGTTGTTTTTACAACGGCCCGACATGGCCATGTGGTTAGGGCCTCGACTCGCAATCTGAGGGTCCCAGTTTCGAATCCCCGTCACACCAAACATGCTCGCCCTTTCAGCCATAGGAGCATTGTATAGTGACGGTCAATCCCACTATTCGTTAGTAAAAGAGTAGTCCAAGAGTTGGCGGTGGGTGGTGATGGCTACCTGCCTTCCCTCTAGTCTTCCACTGATAACTTAGGGACGGCTAACGCAGATAGCAAATAATATTTTTATTCTAGTTGACTTTTTCGATATTCGTTAAGATCATATCGAGTGAAAACAGTCCCTTATTTTGTAAACAAGAACTTATTGGTTTATCCAAATGAACAGAATAAGCACAAACCCTATCTTTATTTCTGTTGTTTTAATGACTTAATGTCTCGTCCAGTATTTTCTAAATACTCGTATTGGGAGTGTTGATAATGTTTGTAAGTGGCTGTCCATATGATTTAGAATTAAATAATAGGTTGTACGTTGTAGTAATTGCACTGTACTTTTAAAATCTTATTCTTTGTTTTTTAAACAATACATTGTTCATCTTCCTTGCAGGAACATTTAACAGATACCCGTGAAAGACAGAAAAATGAGTATCTGTATAAGTGTAGACATTTTTAAAACGTATTAATCATATATAATTTTGCAAATGAAACTAAATTAACCTACATTATTCAGATATGCAAATATTAATTTCTAAATCTTGAAAACTTATCTCTTCCTCATTAGATGTACGCTTGAAACTTTGATAAGTCTGCATATCACTAGTCCCTACATCATGGAATGTCTGGAAAAGAAAGAAGTAAATGTGATAATTTTGTTTAAGTATATAAAATTGTATGAATCAACATAATTTTGTAAATGATGTGAAAGCAGCTTAGAGTATTCAGAGCCTCTAGCTCTTCAGTATCTTCAACAGATAAAGGCCTAATTGTGGGTAGGCATTTCTTTCTAATACGTTTAGCTCGTCACATTCATGTCCTACATTATAACTACTGTATCTTGATTACATGTTATCAGTATCAAACTAGTTCTGTAGTGCTACTTTATTCATTTGGGGTTTGTGAAATATAATCAAAATCATAAAATAATACTTACAGCAGACGAGTTGTCCAAATTATTGCTAGTAGGACTATAAGATACCATCATTGTGTGAATATTAAATTCAAACTGATCATAGACTGATATGACAGCAGTTTATATAGGGATGGGTTACACATATTTGACTGCTTGTTGTATATTGTGAAATAGTTGGTCATGAGCATCCACAGGATATATATTACAGAGGGGAAGGCAAGACGACAAAATGATATCAAAGCTATAACTAGGGAAATACAAAACTAATAATCCAGGAGTTGGCAATTGCCCCTTGTGGAAGCCCATGGAATTGATCAATTCAAGACTGACTTTTGATCATATGTTGCAAGTCGTGAAATCATGCACAAGTTCTAACTGAAATACTAGATTTCATCTGGTATATAACAACACTAATTTATAATATGACGATTTGCATAATTTTTGAGTGAAAAGATAACACAACTTACTATAATATTATTTCCATATCTGTTTGGAAAATTTTTAAAAATTACATTATCTGAGTGTGAAACATCGAAATATGATCATCAATGAACAATTATTTATCATAACATTGGATAGAATCTCGTTAATATTTTTAAAAATTAGACTTTGAAAAGTCAAAGTCTAAGATAAGCAAGCTAACTTTCAGGAATTATGAGAAAAAGAATACATTTAAAGGTGTGTTAGGTATAAACACATGTGTAAGTAATGAAGGACACAAAATTCAGACGATATATGAGCTGTTATAGCTGACTAATGTAGATGAAATGTTTTTGTTGTAAAGTATGATTTTTATGGTTGAAATACAATAATTGCAAACTTTCGTTTATAAACTAAATTAATTCGTGTGGGAAATTGTATAATGGTGAACTAAAGTTTCATTGTTAGTCTAACAGAATTTCTGATTTGTCAACAACTATTTAATATATATGTTTGAAAGTGTCATGACTTTAGTCTCGTACATATCATTACAAACTAGTAACACATATATATGTGTGTATATATATATATATATGTGTGTGTGTGTGTGTTACAAAACTGTGTGATAAACCTTTTCCTGGCAGAGGACTTCAATCTAAATCACTTCAACTACGTTCAGATAATCAACCATTGACCTCAGACAAAAGTTATCTCTCTACATCTATCGCTGAAGAAAAGTCTGTTTATATCTGTACTCATATGTTTTGGTGGTAACCATTCGAGAACCAGATTTGTGAAAACTTCTACAAAAGGGTAAGAATAATAATGGTTAAACATAGTTATTTACATAGATCCTTTAAACGTTAGGGAAACAAATAAAGCTAAATATGAGATTTAAATAAGCGTCCTTTTCAGGACAAATAGACGTTATATACTATACTATATTAGTTATAGAAGAAATAAATTAGTGATATTAACAAGTATTTTACGTATAAAACGTCGGAAAATGCAAAAAAGTATAACTTGCAAATCAAATATAGAAGTGAAAACTATAGAACTAATGAATTAGTGAAGTGTTTGGTACATAAAGCGACAGATAACTGTAAAAGTATGTGAGGTAAATTATTGGTTGTAATACTTGTCTTGCTTAGATAATAGATAAACTAAAATAGTATGTGTGATAAAAACTGATGTATGTAACAGTGTTAAAATAGTTGTGGCCTTAAAATAATGGTTTTACCTGTAACTTTTTCGGCATTAAATCTAGACTTTGATGACGTAATCAAGTATTGTACTAGCCTCAGTAACACAATTCATCTGCCTATAAAACCTTAGTAACACAATCCACCCAGTAACATCATTTGCCTTTGTAAAACATATGTAATATATAAATGAAAACTATATACATAAGTTGAGGTTAGTTGACATCCGTATGCAATTCTATGAAAATATAGTAATATTGTTCGCCTATAAAAACACCACCCACCTTTGTAAACACACACACACACACACAAATACACAATATTCCTAGTAAAACCAACCACCTATAGAACCTATAGGCGTCTTCTGGCTTACTAGGAAAGTTGGATATCTTACATTTAGATCAGGAATCAGGTGTTCTGTGATTCGAGTAGCTACACATGCCCCAGTTTCACCTATATAGAATTTTCCACATATTAGATCCCGCCTGCTGATAAAGGTGTAAAGGATTTATTGGATGTACTAGAATGTGTCTAAGATTCTCATGTGCTCTGTAAGATGTTTGGACGTTAACGTCGTATTATTCTAAGACCAAACAACAACAACTTTTCTTAGGTTCCTTTTATAAATGGCATGCATGCAAATCGATGGAGATCGTTATATTCTGGTTTATTCTTTTTAGTCTTGACGTTTTTGTGCATTGAAGAATGATGTGACTAGAATACGGTTTTTGTTCAGCGTTGTAAGCTCATTTCTGCTTTAATGTTTCAACGTCACTTGTCGCATTTTCTGTTTGTTTGAAAACGACGTTTACCATGCTTTTTATTTTTGTGTGGTAGGGTGTGGGAGCAAGCATGGAAATATCGGAATGGATGTGATGGTTTGTAGAATACTTCAGAAGATAGAGTTGTCTTAATTTTTTAATGATGTGATGGCTTGTAGAATACTTCAGTAGATAGAGTTGTCTTAATTTTTTAATGACGTGATAATTTGTTGAATACTTCGAAGTATTCAACAAATTATCACGTCATTAAAAAATTAAGACAACTCTATCTACTAGTAGACAGAGTTATCTATTTTTTAATGATGTGATAGTTTGTTGAATACTTCAGTAGATAGAGTTATCTTAATTTTTTAATGATGTGATAGTTTGTTGAATACTTCAGTAGACAGAGTTATCTATTTTTTAATGATGTGATAGTTTGTTGAATACTTCAGTAGATAGAGTTGTCTTAATTTTTTAATGATGTGATAGTTTGTTGAATACTTCAGTAGACAGAGTTATCTATTTTTTAATGATGTGATGGTTTGTAGAATACTTCGGTAGACAGAGTTGTCTTTTTTTTTCACTGTTTATATAATTCTAATACCTCTGTTTTGTTCCTTCTCACAATTAAAGTGTATAAATCGAGATGATATAGAACATCGCCCAGTCCATCTTCTTGTACAACAGTGTATTTGTTTACCACCTGACTTTTACACGTTTGGTTTACACGTAAAAAATAGCTTCAAACAAATAAACACTAAATTTTGCTTTTCTCTGTGTCTCAAGCAACCGTGCGCACGCACTCACACAAACACAGTACTCTTGTTACGACATACACTGCATGAATTTCTTTTACTACATGACATATCTTTGATAACAAGTTTTGTTTCGTGGCTCAGAAACATGTATATCTGATAAATAAATAAAAACGGAGTAAGCTGATATAAGTAAGGAAAATAATCCGTTCACAACACAAACTCTGAGATACACATGATTTCACAACACAAACTCTGAGATACACATGATTTCACAACAGACACCCAGACAACGAAGCTAGGACACTCGATTATCATTAGGGATAAACCACTAAGTTCATCGGCAATGCCAATTTTAACTTTTAAATGAATATTTAAAATATTTTCACATTAAACTATTGAAATGATTATATGAAATAATATAAACGTTCGTATACATAGATATAAACATACAATTACTTTACTGGCAGAATCAAAACCAGAACCTAGCTATCGGAACCTCGAACAACATCTTTGTCGCAGCACTTTACAACCGATATGAAAACGGAAACTTAACTAACGGAAGCTGATGTAGAATTATAATATTTGTAAAAAGAAAGTAAGCAACGTTTGTTAAGATTGTAGTACAGGATAGTACTGTTATGCTAGATAACCACTAGACAATTACGTCGTTGCTGTACAAGGACACAAAGATTTTTGTCATTATATGATATTAGCACTGAATGAAAGAACTATAAATAACATTAGTCGACAGTACTCTTAAATTCTCATTGAAGATCTGAAACTACTAAACAGTAAATTTTAAATTCGTGTTTAAAATAGTAAATATATCCGAAGAAGCGTCTCGGAATATGTTTCCGCACGAGGAAGTTCCCGCCATAGTACTAACCTGAATTTAAGTCTGTAATGAGCCGACGATCTTCGAAATCCTGAAAAAAATTAAAGATATTTTATTAAGCATGATTTTTTGATGATATTAAGACATTTTATATAGAGACCTAGTTTTTACTTTCCTCTGTTAGTGTCATATCAACTGTAAGTGCAATATAAAACTAACTAAATTAAGATGTGTTAAGATTTCTAGCAGGCAAATTTTATCCGACTTTCGCGTTACGTGAACTGGTGCAACACCAAACATAATGAACAATGTAACTAAGGCTATTAAAGCTGAATAACTGACCCGTCATGATAGAGAGAAACGTGGGTCATTACCGAGGTGTAGAGAAAAGTGAGAGATGAAACGAGGACATTGTATAAG
>NW_013667691.1:99755-117230 GCF_000517525.1 Limulus polyphemus
GGACGAGCATGTTTGGTGGGATGCGGATTCGAACCCGCGACCCTCAGATTGTGAGTCGAGCGCCTTATCCACCTGGCCATGCCGGGCTACTGGACTAATGGGAATTGACCGTCAATTTTATAACACACCTATGGCTATAGAATAATCTAATTTTAAAAATGAACCTTAAGTAACGAAGCATAAGAAACTTAGTTTAAGGAATGCCTTTTTCATAATTAAAACTATACAATCATGTATGTTCGATTTTGGTTACTTCTGGTGTATCTATAAATGCTTTTAATGAAGAAATGTAACAATATTTTAATTTTTAATTCCGAAATGCCAGCCCGGCCCACCAAACACGATCGCTTTTCAGCAGTGGGGCGTTATAATGCAACGGTCAATCCCACTATTCGTTGGTAAAAGAGCAGCCCAAGAGTTGGCGGTGGGTGGTGATGATTAGCTGCCTTCACTCTAGTCTTTCGCTGCTAAATTAGGGACGGCTAGCGCAGAAAGCCCTCGCGTCAATTTGCGCGAAATTCAAAACAAATTAAACCGAATTCCCAAACTTAAATCAGCCACATTTAATGTTATTAGCGTTTATAAAGAAACCCGAATCATATTTTTCTATTAAAAACAAAATTCAATAAGACAAGAACACACTCTGGTCATTATAAAATGAATTAATTTGAACTTACAGTAATGACGACGAAAAGTTACAGTAATTACTTGAATTCCAACATTAAACATTTACAATTAGCAGAATATATTATATGAATACTCAGTTTTGTCTGTCCTGAAAATGCACACGCATCTTTTCCATCTAAATGCGCATGTGCGCACACTACATTTCACCAGATGTAAACAAGAAGCGGATGTAAATATACTTGAATAGACATTTTGTACAACAACATAAAGCTTATCAAAGGTTTTAAAAGGTATAACGTTAGGTCGTAGAATGACATTATAAGGTTATTTATTGGTAGTATTAAGTTTGGTAAAGATTAGCCCTAACTAAACTAAATTAAAAACGTACACAAATTACATTGTTAATTTATTTCTTTATCAAACATAGGCTTAACTAATGTTAGGCATAAATCAAATATCGGTGGCTGCGATTAAAATTATTTTGTATTATTCAAGAAATCCTGTATTTATCGAAGTACTGTTGCAATAAAGATAATAATTTGACCTCAAAAGTTTTGTGGGTCTCTGCTGGTTTTTATTTAACTTCACGTCCTGTCCTTGATACTTTAGGTCACAGAGCATGACCATCATATGTCGCTACTGAAAATGAATTCAAACAAAAACATAAAACTGAGATTGCTAGAACCAATATTTACGATTTATGTATTTTTGAAAAGAGCTTAAACTGACCTTTAGTAACAACGGTCAAAACAATGCTGGTTATTAGTAACATTGAGAGTGTCTGTAAACATGCCGCCAGCTGAACGTTATCATAATAAGAAATAGACAATAATTCTATAAAATATACGGTGTCACCTCTTGATAACGTAAACGCGATTAACCTAGAGTCAAATTAAGCAACATGCTTAAAACGGTCAAATCAACGGTCCTCAAACTACCTGGTGTATTTAAGATAACATAACCTACTTCAAGTAAGAATTTAAAACATAAGGAACTGTTCTACGTTCAGAGGATCTTGGGAACTTACTGACTTCTACGTCCAGAGGATCTTGTGAACTTACTGACTTCTGTGTGGGGTCATGTTGTGTCCTTGATTTAACAACAGACAATTCGGGTTTCAGCGTATTCTCTCCGCAAAGTCATTATGTCTTCTGATCAGGGCGTCTGTTGTGTGTAATGTCATGTTTAGTGAGCAACTGGTAAGGGCGTTTTTTTTTCGGTATGGTAGACTCTGTATCTTAGACGCAATGAGATTTTGATATCAACATCCAATTTAACTAAGATTTTTCAGCACTAGCAAACTTGCGGTTTTGATATCAAAGTTGTTAATTATGATAAGTATAATATGTCTATAAAAGTTAGTTACTATGAAAAGTATAGCATGTTTGTTTATAAAAGTTCAACTAAAGCTACTTGACAGCGGTAAGTCTATGGAATTACAACGCTTAATTCCGGGGTTCGATTTCCCCAGAGTGGACACTGCAAATAGCCAATGTGGCTTTGGTTTAAAACAAACAATAAATCAATTAAAAGGCACGCTTATTTTCACCAGAAGTAGTTTTTTCATTAAAAAAAAATGCTGGTTATATTTTACAGGGGCGTTTTACGTGGGGCCATTATAATGTGACGGTCAATCCCATTATTCGTTGGTAAAAGAGTAGCCCAAGAGTTGACAGTGGGTGGTGATGACTAGCTGCCTTCCCTCTAGTCTTACACTGCTAAATTAGGGACGGCTAGCACAGATAGCTCTCGTGTAGCTTTGCGCGAAATTCAAAACAAACAAACAAACAAATCATGACTACAGAGTAGCTCTCATTGTTTACAAATGGAATGGACAATTATACAAGTGGTATCCGAAATATTCCAATTTATTTCAACGTTTATTAGCTAAGTTTTTAGAAAGATCTTTGTCAGCTGTACGTATTCCCTTTGTGTATTATTTCAGCATACCATTATTGCTTAATATTATAACAGATGCTATGATAAAGAGCGGGCAGGGGAATCAACAAAGAAACTACATAATGATATTACTTCAAAAGGTTTTTCGTGGAACAAAACTTGAATATAGCTTTTATATACGGAAACATCTGTTAGCTGAGTTTTTGCACAGATCTTAAAATATAACGTTGATAAACGGAAACATCGGCACGTGTAGATATGTAGATCTTGAAAGTCGAGTTGTTCAAAACTTAAAAATAGCGTTGATAATTGGACCAATTGTTGGTTGAGATGTTGCAAAGTAAATATCTGCTGAAGCTTTTCGTCAGACACTAATTATAGCAGAACCGTCTGGAAAATGATCTATAGGACAACTACATGGATAGCATGTTTGAAAGTATGGACAATGGTCTGTCACCCTTTCATCTCCATATTTTGGAAGCCACCTTTATTAAAACACATAAACTTGTCCTTTGCCGCCAAAATGAATTCCTATACAATCTACACATCCTTTAGTAGATCTGTGACACGTCCTGATTGGCTAAAGGACACACTAATCAATGGTTGCTTTACCGGCTTACGTTGATCTGACTCATTTTATAAGCTTTACTATTATAATGTGACGGTAAATCCCACTGTTCGTTGGTAAAAGAGTAGCCCAAGAGTTGGCGGGGGGGTGGTGATGACTAGCTGCCTTCTCTCTAGTCTTTTACTGCTAAATTATGGACGGCTAGCGCAGATAGCCCTCGTGTAACTTTTTGCGAGATTGAAAAACAAATAAACAAACTTTGTCGAACTGGTGTATTTAAGTATTTTACACTCACCAATCATTCTAGAAGTTTCTGTTTTGTGAGTGTAAAACACTTAAATACACCAGTTCGATTTTCGATATCTCACTACTATAAAGGTTTAGTTTGGTCTGATATTTCATTGGTGGTAGTGCCCAGGGTCACTGATGAGGAGTGGAATTCACCGAAACTAGTCTGGCTCACCCCCAATTAAAGAATAGACCATTCCAAGTTTTTACTTGTTGTTAAACAAATATTTAAACAATTCTGTTTATTCAAACAAACTTAGTATTTTAGTGCATTCTCTACACTTCCTGCTGCGCAATGTTACATGCTAGAAGGAATATAAAGCATAATTTGATCATTCAGCTCTTCTACAAGTCCACGTCTGAAAGGACTTGGGAAATCTTAAAACCGGGTGGTGCATGTAAATATTAAGTACTACTATTATGACTTTAGGTAGCTATTGCTATATCATATTACAGTTTAACTGCTTAAATTATATCAGAGAAATAAAAACCTTAATTTTTACTCGTATATTTCTTCTAGTTAGTTATAAATTTTGCTCGTTTTTTCACACACAACATGCGCGTGCGTTTAGGTACGTGTGTGTAGGGTGAGAGAGAACAATAACTCAATTGTCTTAGCTGCCATTTCAAAACTAGTCTCTTTGTTATCACTACCATCTGGCTGAAGAACCTAATTATGGCAGTCTTCATACACGACCGAATATTTTCAAACATCTACCTTCATTCATTTTGGTAAAACGTTCTTTGTTGTTTGAATTTTTGTATAACGCTATTCAAGACTTGTCTGTGTTTGAACTTTCATATAACGCTATTTAAGACTTGTCTGCGCTGGTCGCCCATAATTTTGATGGTCAAAACCACCTATCTCAAGAGCTACTCTGCCACTAATATAACATATCTACGGCCCCAAAGTAAGGAGCACGATTTCTTTTGGGCGGCGAAGAGAGTGGGGGCTAACCACAGAACCTTACTACAAATAACTTGTAGTTTTTGTTTCTAGCAGTATTTTTAGCTCTTTTTAATTTAGGTATAAAATGTTTATTTATTAATACTGGACCTTCTTTGTAATTTACATTAATGTCCAGATGTTTTACTCACTTTCTTCACTTGTTGCAACCATTTGTTTTTAAGTTGTCTGTTCAAATATTAAATGATAGTTGGTCTGGTTGCTTTCTTCATATATCCTCTATAACAGATTTTAATATATTCGTCTTTCATGTTGATACTAGCGTGGATAATGTGTGATAGGGTACTATTGAGTGGGTGCCTTCCTTCTGGTCAGTAGTTCAAATTTATTAACTGTAGCTTTGCGCTACCATCACTAGGAGTAAAAACCTACTTGACAAGCTGGTAGTTTAACAAGGAAAAGGTTTAACTTCTAATCCATGAGTGTGGTATGAAAACTTTGCATTAACGCCGGCTAACCCTTTATGTCTATTTAACAAGGAATTATTTATTTTAGAGTATAACATTTCTATCGATTCTCTAATGTTCGATTCACTTTGAGGTTCAATTAAAGTTGTTGAGTCTTGCAATTGTACTGTATGACCGGTTTCAATAATATATTCGGCAACATCTGTTTTTTTTATGCTTCGTACATAACCTTTATGTTCATTAAGACCAATATATATCTTTGATGATTCACATCTAATTTGATTTGTACCTTTTTTTATTCAAAATGTCTTTTTTATCTTTAGTGCTAAAAAGTATTGTTTTAACTTTGTTAAATGTTTAAAAAATAGGAAAAATATTATGTTTTCTGAATACCTTGTTTATATATGTGTAATGTTACTGTACTATTAATTTTATTATCCTAGACATTGTTTAAGTTAGTACATTGCTTGATAAAAACTGTATTTTTGTATTATACATTCAATTACATCAACATTATAACCTCTATCATTAGCAATGATTTTTATATAATTCAATTCATGTTCCAAATTAGTAGAATCAGAACAAATCATAAATACTCTGTTTATATACATATATATATATATATGGGTGATATAATGTTTGAATATTGGATTAGCCATTGGTTTCCCTTTTTATCCACACTTATGTGACCTTTATATGGATATTTTCGAACATTATACTATTGATAACGCTTCTTAAGAACCCAATTGTTGGATTAGATTTGTTATTGACACGTTCTTGGTTTGGCAGCATTGAGATACTGAATTTGTTGACTACACAGGCCTGCGAATTTAAACTTCATGAAAGTTGTTTTGATTTTAATAACGCATCTTCCATAATATATATATTTTTTGACGTACTTGTTAAAACAGATAATAATAGAACTGTTTCCACAACTGTTTATGGGAAACTATATTCAGTCTCTACGCTGCCACATCTGATCTAATCTACAACACTTTCATTCCCTACTGAAACATCTTATTGTGGCACAACTTGTAACTATGACATTACGAACTATCCGCCCCATTTTTCGACCCTAGCAATACGCTCTCTGAAGCGTGTTCATGATACTATCACGTCATGTGATTTCCTGATCTCAAGCTCCTCCTCTTTTGCCTTTGGCAGCCAATCAGTGTGTGCGTCTCAAGTGTCATGATAACTACTTGCTTATAATAACAGTTAAATCAGTAATTTCTAGTCGTGTACGAGAGAGGTTTGATGTAGTTTGAACACTCAAGTAAGGTCGTAAGTATAAAAGAGGGCATGAAAATTGAACTGAATCAAACGGACGCAGTAATGGTTCTCAAACTGATTCCTTACAGGAAACTGTCTTAAAGGAATTCTTCTTATAATTTTTAGTTCTAAGTCAGATCTGGCACTAAGATGAAATATATTTCATAATATTTTCTCAGTGTCTTTTACTAAAAGGTATAACATGCATTCTAAGTATACCGTTATGTTTGATGTTACAGTCTTGACCAGTATGTACCGAAGGATGCAATCATGTAAAAGGTTAAAACTTTAGGCCCATAACTCGTTAGGGTAAACCTTTCAGAAGGTGATTTCAATAATCTGAACCTATCTCAAATGGCTTCAAAACATTTCTTCTGACGCTTTAAACAGAGCAACAAGTTCAAAACCATTTTAATCTTATCAATATCTAAAGAAGAAAAGGCCTTGGGTTTTCATTCAGAGTTTTAGGTGTTGCAAAGAATAAGGTTCCAATTTCGGTTACTTTTCATCAAAGAACACTTTATATAAGATCATAAGAATAGTTAAACTCGAATTTTTTTGTGAAATGGCTTCCCAAACAAGACATTACACGTAAAAAACTGCTTATTCTTAACCCTAGTTTTGTTGTTTAAAAGTCATCTACATTAACGTAACACAATATCCAAAATTACTTTCCCTAGCAAATGGACAACGTTCTTCGCCAACCAATTCTAGCTACTGTTGTCCAGAATTAGTTTTTCTTAGCTCACCATACTTTATTCGTATTCTTCTTTCACCCCTCGTCCATATAGAGCTTTCAGTCCGAGGACCTGTAGCTTAGCAACATGGAGTACACAGCTTTAAACTCGCCATCTGAAGAAAACATCTACTTGGACATAACCATGAACGAACTGGCCTGTAAAGTTACAGAAGATAAAGTAAGGAACCCTAAATTAAGTATATTATATTTCAGCTGAACATAATATTTTGTGAATAATATAACACAGATGTGGATTAAATTTTTATTATTTCAGATTCTATATCTTGCTGCACTTAAATTTCTAGGAGCTGAGGAACTGGCCAGGAAGTAAAAATGTACTTATCGTCGATAAAAAAAAAATGGTCTTTTAGCAATACATGCAAAAATAAATTCTAACCATTATCATAAGTTCCAAGAGTTTCAAACTTGATATAAGAAGTATAAGAACCTTGGGACATTTAGAATTAAGATATTAAGATTTTTTGAGGAAAAAAATGTATCAAAACAAGCGTAATAAACATCTTTCAGTTCATCGTCGGATAAATAATTTTTTAAACAGTAAAATCTTACTGTTGATGAATTTAATTTCTTTTTCTAATAACGTAATGTGTTCTTTCTAATTTACTTTATTACCTAATAATACTCCAAGATAATTACTACTTTTTGTAGAATTTAATTATTATTTATATTATTCTTAATAGATAAATATTTACAAATGAATTTATATGAACTATTACTTTTATACATAGTTTTACCTTTTGAATTAAATTTTAGGGCTGGGGTAAAATGGTCTGTTTGTTTTGTAATTAAGCACAAAGCTACATAATGAGCTATCTGTGCTCTGCCCACCACGGGTATCGAAACCCGGATTCTGGCGTTGTAAGTCCGCAGACATACCGCTGTGCCCCTGGGGGGCGGTAAAAGGGTATGTAATTCCTGTTTGTATGGCTAGGCTATTGTTTTTATACAAGGATAAAAAACTAAAAGCAGCTAACACTTTTCTTTCTTATTACCCTTTCATTTTCCGATTTTCTTACTAGAAGTTGTATTTCCTTACTACAAATGTTTTTGTTTCTAGCGGTATTTTTAGTTCTTTTTAGTTTAGGTATAAAATGTTTATTTATTAATACTGGACCTTCTTTGTAATTTACATTAATGTCCAGATGTTTCACTCACTTTCTTCACTTGTTTCAACCATTTGTTTTTAAGTTGTCTGTTCGAATTTTAAATGATAGTTGGTCTGGTTGCTTTCTTCATATATCCTCCATAACAGATTTTAATATATTCGTCTTTCATGTTGATATTAACAACCTTTGCAACTTTCTGAATAAATTGCTCTGATATTCTTTCTCCATACTTCTGGTACTCCTTGAATTTCAATATTCATATTTCGCGAGTACTGTTTAAGGTCAATTACTTTTTGAATTCCTATTACGTGTTTTTTTTTGTTTTTTTGTAATACAAGGTCCCGATTTTGCTTTCAATTTCCTTAATGTTGACCATTATTTCTGAAATCATTTTTTTTTATAAATTCATCAACTTTATCTGAATAAAATTTGATATTGCTCATTTAAATTTTACATTCGGAAATTTCTTGTCTAATTTCATTATACGTTCAGTTTATTTCCAATATTTACGTTTTTATTTTGCGGAAGTATTCAAACATTTTGCCCTCATTAATGTTATTAAGTCCTCCCAAACTTCCACTTGCTTCACTTAATATTATATAACATTCAAACATCCACTGGCTAAGAGCTGTTCTGTTGAGCTGAAAATATACGATCCTGTTTTTTTATCTTTACACACTGTGAGCATTATAATGCTTTTTCTTTTCTCTACTTAACTTTTTTACCTCAATTACTATTACGCAGGAATAATGATAATATAACTCACAGCCATTAAAACATCATAGTTAATCATTTGAATCACTTATTATTTTGCCACACGTGCTAATGCAAGCTACATCTGTAAATAGGTTTAACGCCAGTTAATAATTGGTTGTTTTATTATTAACTTCTTCAAAAAATCTTAATGCTGATTATTGAGAGGTTATTTTACGAGATTCTACGGATATTTTTAGATATTATAAAGACAGATCCATGTTCTGTTGAAACATGTAGTATATTATACCATCAATAGAACTCTTCCATATGCTTGAAAATCGTTGCTTGTCTACTTATTAATTATGAGGTATTAATAGATTTTAGTTTTACATTTGAACAGTATTTGTTCAATAATAGGTTGATAGAACGTGACTTGAAGCGTTTGGTTGTGTATCTAATGTTCTGAGACTCGAGTTTGTTTGTTTTTTGAATTTCGCGCAAAGCTACACGAGGGCTATCTGCGCTAGCCGTCCCTAATTTAGCAGTGTAAGACTAGGGGGAAGGCAGCTAGTCATCACCATCCACCGCCAACTCTTGGGCTACTCTTTTACCAACGAATAGTGGGATTGACCGTCACATTATAACGCCCCCACGGCTGAAAGGGCGAGCATGTTTGGTGTGACGGGGATTCGAACCCTCAGATTGCGAGTCGAGCGCCCTAACCACCTGGCCATGCCGGGCCTGAGACTCGAGACGGGAGTCGCTGAATACTTTTTCACACTTTCATCGTTATAAAAGTGACAAGCAATCCTATTAATTTGTTCAAAGAGCCTGACGAAATCCTCTTGAGGATGACTTCTGCTGGATGGCTAGACTCCCTTTGATTGTGTCTTACTGGGTCGTGCAGTCAACGTTCGCATAGTATGCCGTTTAAATTGGAAATTTATAAACTCGTCACAACGAAACTAAGGGCCCTGCATTAATAATTGAAATTCACTATTACAATATACTTTTTAAAGGTTAAACCAATATCAGGAGATTAACATCTCTAATCAGTAAATAGAGTTATACTGAAGCAAAGTAAATACTGATCAAGCCTCATTATGGATCTGATCTCTCTTTCCTCAGTGGTGAGAGGTGAAGAAAACGTCAGTTCTAGTTTCACCTGGAAAGCTAAGTGGCCTCAACCTATAGGTTCACTAAAAAGCTAAGTAGTCTCAAACTGTAGGTCCACTAAAATGCTAAGTAGTCTCAACCTACAGATCCACTAAAAAGCTAAGTAGTCTCAAGCTATAGGTCCACTAAAATGATAAGTAACCTCAACCTATAGGTTCACTAAAAACCTAAATAGCCTCAACCTATAGGTCCACTAAAAATCTATGTGGCCTCAACCTATAGGTTCACTAAAATACTAAGTGGCTTCAACCTATAGGTTCACTAAAATGCTAAGTAGCCTCAACCTATAGATCCACTAAAAAGCTAAGTGGCCTCAACCTATAGGTTGACTAAAAGCTAAGTGACCTCAACCTATACATCCACTAAAATGTTAAGTATTCTCAACCTATAGGTTCACTAAAAAGCTAAGTGACCTCAACCTATAGATCCACTAAAATGCTAAGTAGCTTCAACCTATAGGTTCACTAAAAGCTAAGTGGTCTCAACCTATAGGTTCACTAAAATACTAAGTGGCCTCAACCTATAGGTCCACTAAAAAGCTAAGTGGCCTCAACCTATAGGTCCACTAAAAAGCTAAGTGGCCTCAACCTGTAGGTTCACTAAAATGCTAAGTGGCCTCAACCTATAGGTTCACTAAAATGCTAAGTAGCCTCAACCTATAGATCCACTAAAATACTAAGTGGCCTCAACCTATAGGTCCACTAAAAAGCTAAGTAGCCTCAACCTATAGGTCCGCTGAAAAGCTAAGTAGCCTCAGCCTCTCTGTCGTAATGACAGAGTAAAAAGGCTTGTGTGAGGGGGGGGGGAATTACTTGTTCAAAAACAACACTAACTCCCTTTTCCAAATCCAAATGCTGCAAGTCTCAGCTGGACATTGTAAATAGATTTGCCACTTCATGAGTTTGAATGCTTCTTTGTCACAATTAAAGTATTTTATTTTGCGCATCGCGTTTTCTTTTTCTGAAGAAGTTCATGGAATGTCTGTTTTTATTAACTAGTATATATATATATATAGTATGGTCGGCTAGTAAACAATAGTTTTTTATCTCTCTTTCTCAGGAATTTGAAGAATCTCTGCTTATTGCAGACTTAGATGAAACAGTAAATAGGTTTAATCTGTGGCGCCATCTTCTTCCTCGTGTTGAAATATTCTTCGGTAAGTCTCTTTAGTTGTGACTCGTATGTTTAGATATATCCTAACCTAATTTTTACAACGTTTAATAGATTCAGTTATTTGTTGTGTGTATTTAATTTTCAGATAATTTTTCTCTGTATTATGAAGAACTATAAAGAAGAGTTTTTTTTAAAGAATTGTGATTTACCTTCATCTATCTTGAGGGACTCGTGTAATAAAAATAATAAAGTGTGTGTATGGGTGGGGGAGGCTAATAAGTACTTTTAGTTAGTTTGAAATTAATTTCATGTTATAATTCTGTTACAGCAACTTGGGTGTTAAGCACAAAGTTACATAATGGGCTATCTGTACTATGTCAAGCGTGAGTGTAAAAACTGAGTTTAAACGTTTAAGTCCTTAGACTTACCTCTGAACTACTTGTGTTTGTTTGTTTGAAGTTAAGCACAAAGCTACACAATGGGCTATCTGTGCTCTGCCCACCACGGGTATCGAAACCCGGTTTCTAGCGTTGTAAGTCCGCAGAATACCGCTGTGCCACTAGGGGGGGGGGCAACTACTGCTGTTATAACGATAAGTGAGATTTCGGTTCAATAAGAATATTTTAACTTGCCTTTCGTTCTTTGTTAAATCGTTCGCTTCTCTGATATAAACGTTAGCTTTCTGTTTCCATTACAGCTATGAAGAGCTGCAACAACAATGTTATTCGAAGACTGATGGCTACGCTAGGTTGTAGTTTTGATTCTGCTAGTAAGGTAAGCTATTTATGTACATCAGTAATTTTACACTTAAATGATATAATTTATTTGATGATAAATACAGACATTTCTTGCAGAGTTAATAATGGCATTTGATCATACCTTACGTCATTAGTTGCTATAGTAACACATCCTAACAACAGAAGTATGGGTGTTGATAGCAGGTGGAGTAATATGTGACAGACTTTTAAGTAACTTTTGGCGAAAGTAAAAGAGAAGTCAGAAGGAAACATGCAGATTAAACAATGTAATTTAAACGTTAAAGTTAGAGAAAAATGTATAGGAGGAAAAAATTTGATTTTAAAGTTGAGCACTAGGTAACAATCACGGGGATGAGTGCGCTTGCTGGAGGTAAAAATGTATATATATATATATGAGTGTGAGTGTGTGTGTCTATGTATATATAGATAGAGGGGAGATAGAGTAAATGTGAGTAAAGGTTATAAAGTTTGTTTGTTCGATTGTTTTCAATTTTGCACAAAGCTGTTCGAGGGCTATCGGTGCCCGAAATTTTAAAGTGATAGACAAGAGAGAGGTAATTAATCAGCACCATCCACCACCAACTTCTCGGGCTACTATTTACCAACGACTAGTCGGATTATAAAGTCCAAAAGGGCGAGCATGTTCAGTGTTGGGACTCGATCCTGCGACCCGCAGGTTGCAAGTCCAGTGACCTAACCACCGTTCATGCTAGGCCCAAACAGCTACTTCAGTAATGGTAATAACAGGTTACTAAAAGAAGATGTTATCTTGATTATGAGATGCAGAAACCACTTGGAACAAAAAATGGAGAATAACAGTTAGCTATGCGAGTCTTAAATAACTAATATAGTTTGTGGTTAAAATAATTATATTGTGTGTCTGCACTTGTATATTGTTTGTGTGAACGAGTAGAACAGCTTATTTCTCCCCAGACACAGCGTATGTGGAAAACCAATAATTCTTTTTTTTGTTGTTGTTGTTTTTCAATGAACGAGAGGGATGTATGTTGGATCATTACGTGGGTACAGGTGTAGTGTTTGGTAAAAAACAACAAAAATACACGAATATAATTTGTTTTTAATGTGCTAAGGACAAGTAATTTTCAGTCATCTTACCTATGTCTAAAATGTTTTACAATGTTCCTAATTAATATGTCTGTCGTTCTGTGTCAGGTTTTGTAAGGCCGGATTCTTTACAGTAGGTGTCTATGACTTGTTGGTGATAAGTTTCAGATATAAACAAGCATCAACACAGTCTGCTTGTTTTAAAATAATATTTTGAAAAACAAATGTTCAAATATTCGCTACACTGTTGTTTACCATAGTTGTATCCAAAGCTGGTTCAGTTACTTTAGAACACAATTGACAAGATGATTTGTCTTCCGTACCCTATTATTACAATACAGTTTGTGATAACTTCACTTTAAAAATCGCCACTGTAGAATCTTTATCGTTTAACTCACCATCGCGCAATGTAGAACTTGAACTAAACAATGATTTTTCGATGCGTACTCGTACCCCAACAGAAATCTAGAAAATTCCACGCAATAGTAGATATTCTGGTGCAATAATACTCAATTAACCCAACGAGAAACTCAACGTTCTAGCAAAATGACGCAATAAACTCACTATTGTCAACAATCTGTAATTCATAAAAAGTAAACTACAAAACACGCTATACATAAATTATCTAAATTATAACGCTCACACTAAACTTAAATTGAAACAATCGTGTATATCTAACATTCTGTAACGATTAAACTATCAGGCATATAACGATTAACGATAACGATTTTGTAGACGTACATATTTTTAACTACATCATAAATAATCTCGTTATGTCTTATGCTGTATTAATTTATCTTACTCTGTACAGCTTACATATATCTTAGTGTAATATTTAACGGTAACTAAGCCAAAAATGAAGTTGTTGTTTTGTTTTGTTTTTGTCTGACCTTTGATCAAAGAGTGATGCTTAGATTAATTCTTTCCACGATCTTTCAGTGTGAAATTCAGCAACTGCTAAATATTGGAGTCAAGCCATCTAAGATCATTTTTGCAAACATTGTGAAATTCCGAACGCACATAAAGTTTGCTGCGTCCGTGGGCGTCCACTTGATGACGTTTGACTGTGAGGAAGAATTGCTGAAAATTCATGAGTGTGATTCGGAAGCAAGGTATGTTTAGTTTTCCACCAGTTTTTCTGGAGTACATCGCCGAACTAGTATTCATATCTTACGAAGTTTAGAATATTAACAGACATGCTTGTTTATTTACTTGTTTCTGGTAGTTTCGCCAACCTAAACCAGAACTATGTGCACTATCAGTCACTATTTTAGACTGATAGGGCCAATTCTCGAGCAGTTCTTTATATAATATGTGATAATGAATACAAAATACATTACTGTGATCCAGATGAGGAATAAATTGATAAAGGACAACTAATTAATGGATAACTTGAGAACTGGTTACTTCCTTTAATTGAGAATCCTTTGGCTTTAGGTAATAAAACTTGGAGCACAGTTATGACCAGTTTAAACAGGAGAGTATTGTGTTATTGTTTTCAAGTCTCTTAAGAGTCGATAAAAACCAAGATTGAGTTTAAAACCAGCTGTTTCTGCTTTAAAATTAGTTTTGGTGAGAATTGCAATAAAATAGACACACAACTAAGAAAATTGAATTTTTCAGCGAATGATCATGAAAACGCATGCAAAATAAACAACGAAAAGTGAATATCCAGCATGACGTCGCATATATGAGGAAATGTATTATGTCGTAATCAAAACAGTTGCGAGTATGAAAGTTCTGAAGTTAATTATGTATTGAAGAGGGTAATCTGAAATAAGGAAATGTGTAATGAGTTTACCCCTAATAATTTAGCATTAACTGAAGATAAAATTATTTAAGTACTCACATTAAAAATGATATTGCACATACACGATTTTTTTTAAAATCACCATAAAAACGCTACATAATATTGTTTGATTTAAAAAAAAACTGAAACCTAAAATATTGTTGACTTTATATATTATTCCAGATTAGTTTTACGGATTCAGCCTCCGTTAGAGAATTGTGTATTTCCGTTTAGAAATGGGTATGGCTGTAACCAAGAGGAAGCCTGTCGTCTAGTACAAAAGGCACGTGACCTCAACATGATTGTCGAGGGAATATCGTAAGTACAACATGTTATTGAGTCATTAGTGTAAGTCAGACAATTGATTGTAGTGAACATGCTGTGCGTAACCGGTTCCAAAATACTTGGATTAATTCTTCGATAGATTGTTTAGGCAGAGTACTCATTATGAAACTTTGTTGAATGGATGGCAACTGCCTGTTGTAGAAACACAAGTGTAGAGGACGTTTTGATCGCCTTTCTTCTTCGGATCACTTTGTAACAACAATATCTGGCAGGAATTTCCTCCGAGGTGAAAACTCTGAGATTACTGGGGGGTGTTCAGAAGCTTTAGGATCTCTTCACCCCGTGATGGTTGTGTGGCATAAGAACATTGTGTTGATATGGCAGATTTGGAGATACTTCAAGCAGTAAGGAGGAGTCCAGAGAGCCACGGATAAGAGAGATCCAGATTTCGCAAAAGAAACAACCCCTGTGGGACAAAGGGTCCTTCAGGGCAACAGGAATCTATAAATCCAAAGCTGGAGAATTTTGCTGTGGGGGGGGGGGCAGTCAGCATTCTCCAAACTATACAAATCATATCATACACTTGAAATCTATATTAAATTGGATGTCCCCTACAGCTTAAAACTGACATACTTTACCCTAATATATTATCTTCAATATATGTAAGTAAATACTTGTATTACACTTTATAATTCCATCATGTTTACAATCAAAATAAGCTGTTCAGTTAGTGTACAATTATTAGATACTGTGCAGTTAGTTATCATCACCCACCACCAACTCTTGGGCTACTCTTTTACCAACGAATAGTGGAATTGACCGCACATTATAACGCCCCAACGGCTGAAAGGGCGAGCATGCTTGATGGGACGGAGATTCGAACTCACGACCCTCAGATTGTGAGTCCAGCGCCCTAACCACCTGGTCATGCCGGGCCCAAACTTAAAGGAGTTCGTCAGATGTATATGCTAAAGTAAGGGCACAAAGAGATGCATTCAAAGTTCAAATCCCTTTATCGCTTAATTCTAACTCTGTATCCAAACTTCAGATCCATTTATCACTTGAGTTTTAACTCTGCTAGTAACATCTTGTTCTTGAGAACGCTCCTTTTCCATCACAGTTGATTAATGGTGTTGTTGGTTGAAGAAGATCAAGGTAAGTGGAATCGCTTTACTGTTGATGTTTTAGGAAGATAGTTTCACACATGCTCTTTTTTGTTTTCATTTCGCATATTATTTGTACGTACTGTATATTGTATGTGTTATTACTTTACATATTGTGCTACATGTACTATGCATATTGAATTATATATGTAATTGTATGCTCTAACTGTATGTTCGGTTACGTACTTTCCACATAAATGTGCACCTATTACACACCATGCATAGCCATATACAAGCGATATTATACATATATAGTTTGTAAAATGTGAGAGGACGAGTTGTTGTGACAATAAGCCATGCAATATCGCTTTGAGCCGGGTCAGCGTTAAAAGGCTTCATGTGCAGCACCTGGTGGCACAAGGTTTTGTTTCTTTGTGTTAGCATTCTTCGCTCTCTCTACCGCGGGGAATCGAACCCCATTTAAGCGTTTTAAGTCTGGAGGACAGATAACACAAAATAATTCAAACATAGATGTGAGAATGCAACAAGAATTTCGATCTTTTACTTGTGTTGATTGCAAGCTTCCACCTTATTCGTAAAATTAACCTGAGTACTGATGGTAAAGTAAAAATGCCCAAATAAACAGCAAATAACGTAACGTCTTGTAGCCATAATATAAGAATGAACTGTGTACGCAGTTTACTAACAAGTGGCCAACAGCCTAGTTACACTACGTAGATAAACGGACTAATGGAGAAGTGTTTAGAAACATCATATTTAAGAAAAACCCATGAAAATCGTTTAAGAAAGGGTAAGGGAGTCTCGAAAACAATGTTGTTTATTCTTGTTTTTCAGTCAGTGTCTTTAGTCCAATACGTACAACCAAGCTATTTTGTAATTTCAAACATAACAAAGCATATGAGGGCATAAATTTTGACAAATCAACAGCTAGGTAAAAGTTGTTTCATTATGGTTGAATAACAAAACTAATTTTGTTTTGGGTGAAGTTTTGTTTTGCAGTTGGAAATAATAGTATATAGTTGTACTCTCTCATTGATTTTATGTAAGTATATATATATATATATATATGTATATATATACATAAGGTCGAATAAATTCCACAATATACATGTTGTATCTTGAGAGTTTATAAAATATTTATTTATTAATATTTTAGTTTTCTAACACCTATATGGTTTTATCTATGTTTCACATAGTTTTCACGTAGGTTTCATGTGCAAGGATCCCAAGTGTTACGTAGAAGCAATAAAAACAGCTAGATGGGTGTTTGACGAAGTCTCCAAGATGGGAGTGAAGATGACTTTATTAGACATTGGTGGTGGATACCCCGGCTCTAGAACTAGTCTTAATTGTTTCAGAGAAGTACGTTATTGTATATTGTTTATCACCCTAGCTAAGTGTTAAGCCTATCAACAACAATTATTGTAGTTTATTGAAATATAAATACTTACATCTTAACGAGTGAGACAATGTAAGAAACGTGTTGCTATTAATAACTAAATGTTGTTCTTCTCCACCAAATGACCTTCAACTATGAGGAGAAAACAAAACATTATTTACGTTAGAGCTAACAGA
>NW_013667691.1:118124-121743 GCF_000517525.1 Limulus polyphemus
TAGAACATATTTATACTACATAGAAAACTTCATTATTAAACCTGACTACACTTATAAACCAAACACCCGGAATCATTTGACGCCTCTACGTATGATCTTGTTTTGTGTCTATTTATGTATTTGGTAAAGTTGATAGATGAAAACTCTAGTTGTAGGTGTAGAACATGTTAAAATCCCTGGGAAACTTTATTATCATAATTTACTGCTTCAAATCATATCCCTAAACTAATTCAAAATAATATTATTTTTCTAACTATTAACTAATCAAATATACTATCATTTGTTTCTCTGTAGTAGCGAAAACTTTCTACTTATTTTGTGCGGTTAAGATCTGAAATAGAATAAAATATAACCGTAATATTTCGAAACTCCTTTACAGGCCATTTTATCCTACTTGATTTCTGTGTCAAATCATTTTCAAATGTGTATAATATGCCTAATGACTTTTGTTTGTCAGTTTAACATGAAATATGCTCCAAACCTCTCGGGAGGCGCTGATTGCTGAAATTTTCTAATTAATTGAATAGGAAATAATTTTTAAACTGTATGTCACAGTATGCGTTAGGGATAAAGAATAGTCATCCCTAACTTTGAATTTCTAACTAAAAGAAAGACAGCCGGTCAACAGTATCTGCCACCACAAAAGTTTTGTTTGACTAAAACAATTTATAACGCTTTTACAGTTGAAAATGTTGAGTACGTTCAATGGCGTCACATCTCAAACCTTTGACCCTACAATTTGCAGCCTGACACAAAAATTACAGGCCACATCCAGTTAAGTCATGATATAACTAATTGTTGTAATAATTACTGATAATTTATCTCCAGGATAGAAATTATTCTGTTAAAAAATATCTTACTTCGAGTTATCTAATGTCAAAGGACTTACTTTTTCTTCCCTGATTGCCTACCCTCCAGGTAAATGCTAAGTCTATGTGTAACAGACGACTCGGTATAGTCTGAACATAATAAGTAACCCTAAATAAAAACTTTCCACAACCCTTTTTTTCTTACTACATAACATCTTCCTATCAACATCATTTGAAGACTTAATGCAGAACGAAGTTGAGTCTGCTGTTAGTCCGATTAGATAAATTACTGTATTTCATTTTGCTTTTTATTGATGATATTATATTGGTTTTGCCATATGTATATTTAGTGACAATAGAAACAGAGTCCCGTTAATTACAAAAGTAATGGGCTATCTAACCAGGATTCTGAAACTTGTAAATCAACTGCTAGTCCCAAATTTCTGCCAATTACTATCTTTAAAAGCGACAAATAAAACATTTGTCTCGTTAGTCCCGTTAATTACAAAAGTAATGGGCTATCTAACCAGGATTCTGAAACTTGTAAATCAACTGCTAGTCCCAAATTTCTGCCAATTACTATCTTTAAAAGCGACAAATAAAACATTTGTCTCGTTAGCAAACTTTTGGGATTACACGGAATGGTCTTAGCTGAGACATTTGTTTCCTTAGTGGAGTCGAAGGTCTTCAGATATATTTTAACTTTGTAGCCCAATTGAAATTTCTACAGCTAAATAGGATATTGTCAAGAATGTACAGCTTTGTTGGTGACTCACGCATTACCTTCTGCAATAAATATATATATATATAACGAAATCATATAACATCAAAACCGTATATACGATATATATGCGTGCACGTGCGTGCGCCTCGTGTATTCTTGCGTTAGATTTTTAATTTATTAACATATTAATAACAACTGACAGCTTTAATTACCTTATTTCCTTCAGGTTTATTAACAGAAGATGAAGTCTCTTCTCTTGAAACTGATATTTACATCAATGATGGTAAACATGGAACGTTCTGGTGCAATATTTACCCTCAACAAGATATCAATATTTTTCCTCTGGTGGTAAGTCAAGAAACTAATACTCTATATATAGAAGCAACTGTATTTTTTTTTTTTTTTTACAACGAGTAACAACCTAAGACAAAGAGTGAATATGAACGATACTAAACAAGTTAATTAATCCAATGTCATAAGTTACACGAGTTCTCAATTCGTGTTGATTCTCACGTAAGCTGTAACACTATTACTTCTGTGCACCACTTATTAACAATAATTGTAACTAATATATATTTATGTCTATCACTAACGTAGATTATTTGTTGCATAAACGAGGTGAGTTTGCTTTGAAGTTTGTCATAAACGAACTAAAAGGATGGTTGAAAAAGGTTTAATCTGGCAAAGAACAACAGACACAATGCAGCTAACCTAGCCCATTGTATAGCTTTCCTCTAAAACACACAAAACAAATGAAAACTTAGAGATAGATCAAGCATGTACGCAGGGGGTTGACCCCCAATTTTTGTGATGTAAACAAATTATGCTAATATAGTTATAGCGCAACTGCTTACGGTATTTAACGTTTTCTGTATAGTCTACATTCTTCCGATAAAACATTAACATTTTTGGCTTGAAATAGTCGCATGACCTCAGACCCCCGTATTATTAGCATGCTTTAAAATACATTTACTTAAAAGACAATATAGCCTAATGTTCCAAGTAAACAATGAAAGACATTTAGAGCCTTATTTCTTGGGTTAAGTAGAGAGAAATAATAACTGCTGTGTAATAAATGATAAGTTAATGCTAGATCCAACGAAAATTTCTGTTGTTCTATTATGTTAACACCATCTATTCTTGAAATGTAACAAATTATGCTTATATAGTTATAGCGCAACTGCTTATGGTATTTAACGTTTACTACATAGTCTACATTTTTCTTATGAAGCATTAGCATTTCTTGGCTTGAAATAGTTGCATGCAATGTCTTCTGTTGTCCGAAGTCGTATTGCTACTGTCAGGTTTTGTAGGCCGGATGCTTTATAGTAGGTGTCTGTAACGTTTTGGCGATAAATTTCAACAATAAACAAACAGCAACACAGTCCATTTTTCTATATACTATAATTCAAAAAAGTCAAACGTATATACAAATTTTCGTTATCCTGTTGGTTATCACAGTTGTCTACAGAGCTTTAAATAATTGTCTTTTTCTCGTCAAAATCCACACAGGCTAGTTCAATTACTTTAGACAAGATGAATTATTCTTCTTTGCTTTGTTATTACAATACAGTCTCTGACAATTTCATTTTAAAATCGCCACCATACGCTGTTTATCACTAAACTCACAATCACGCACACTAGATATAAATATTTCGACGCGTATTTAAACCCAGACAGAAGTCTAGAACATTCCACGCAATACAAGATATTCTGATGCAATAATACTCAATTAAACACATTCGAGATATGCAAGGCAAGGCCTTCTACACTCATTGCGTGGGGTCACTCACTTAATCTTGCTATTATATATTCATGTTTAGTTCCACCAATACGAAATTGTATTGATCAAGTTAAAGGAATAACTATTTGGATTAAATCCTCACATAAACGTGGGGAACTACTAAACACAATCTATCTCCAGCATGGAGTAGCTTCATCACGTTTTCCACTACTTATTGTGTGCGGCCCGGCATGGCCAGGTGATTAGGGCGCTCGACTCGCAATCTGCAGGTCGCGGGTTAGAATCCCCGTCACACCAAACATCCTCGCCCTTTCAGCCGTGGGGACGTTATAATGTGACGGT
>NW_013667691.1:121753-123755 GCF_000517525.1 Limulus polyphemus
CAAACAAACAAACAAACAATCATTGTGTGCATTACACGCTGGATTGAGAATATTGAAGGTTGAGAAAGGTTCTGTTTATGTCATCCATTCTTACTTCACATGTGTGACGTTATTATATATAGAGATGATAACTTTGAAATGTTTAATGATAATTGGGCTGCTGAAGATAAGAAAAAAGATATGGTTTATTTAAAAATACTGTAATCCTTTTGATTTCATTTTTGTTTAACAGCTTTCCCTTTACTATTTGAAATAAACTTCTGTAAATTTGTAAGGTCCAAGACAAGACATTGTTTCTGGTGTTTCCCTAATAGAACAATTCTGTAAAAAACTGACTTCACTAAGTGTGAACGTAGATCATTATTCACATCGTATCTTCAAACACAGCAGTAATACTATAAACAAATCTAATATCAAGCCCAACGTGGAAATGCAAAATATAGTTCCGTGGAGGATTACTGTAAGAAAACAGTAACCATTTCTTTTCTTGACCACATTATCAGTAATCTTGTCTCAAGATTTGATGCACATGTAAAGTAAGCAGTCTAAATTCAGAGACTTGTGCCACCAAACTTCCCACAAGAGTTTTCTATCTCTGATATCAGACAGGCTATAGATTTTTACAGGGAAGATTTGCCAAATCCTGATATTTTTGATGAAGAACTTCGTCGATGGAAGAGAAGATGGCTTTCTATACCTGTCCAGGACAGGCCCTAGATACTGGGTGACTGCTTAAACGCGGGGTTCAGTGTACCAAATATATTTATGTTACTGAAACTCTTTGCCACACTTCCATTAAGTTCATGAACGTTCGGCATCTGTTCTCCGTCGGTTGATGTCTACACAAACCGAAGAAAGACTAAGTGTTCTAGCTTTAATACATAATCATTATGACACTGCTATCAACATTGAAACTGTATGTAAATTATTCATGGAAAAGCACCCCAGAAGAATGGAGCATGCTAACATGTTATTTCAGTAGTGCATACATGTACGTATATGATAATGATTGAAATATCTAATATACTATTGTTGTATAGAGTTGTTTAAATTAGTAATATAATTTAACAATTAATAACTACTCTGTATGTATATAGTACAGTAATTTATTATAATAAAACATACATATTTATGTTAATTTAAGTCTGGCGCCCCATGCAGTGTTACAACAGAATAATGATTTGTTGACTTCATTGTATGTTAGTGGATTTTATGTGAACAACCATACAAATGTTGAAGCTATATTCCATACACAATTGCTCCCAGATTTAATCTCTTAGCACCTTTTTGTAAAACATTTTCTGGGGAGCATGCCCCCAGATCGCCGTAGTATTAACATGCTTGTATGCTGATTGTTCTTCGCACAATATGTGTTGGCTTATGAGTTCACAAATTAGAATCCTCCCTTTCAAACATTCTGTGTACTGTCCTGTAGAAAGATGTAGATTGAGTTAAAGAATAGAATTAGTGTACGCTAATGTATTGTTTGTTTGTTTGTTTTGAATTTTGCGCAAAGCTACACGAGGGCTATCTGCGCTAGCCGTCTCTAATTTAGCAGTGTAAGACTAGAGGGAAGGCAGCTAGTCATCACCACCCACCGCCAACTCTTGGGCTACTCTTTTAACAAAATCTTGAAACTTAAATGTACGAAATTATTGTAATAAAGCACTATAATAATGAAAAAGATGTAAAACATTGTTGTTACATTAGCGTGGCCCGGCATGGCCAGGTGGTTAAGGCGCTCGACTCGCAATCTGAGGGTCGCGGGTTCAAATCCCCGTCACACCAAACATGCTCGCCCTTTCAGCCGTGGGGGCGTTATAATATGACGGTCAATCCCACTATTCGTTAGTTTTGTTTTGTTTTTTGAATTTCGCGCAAAGATACACGAGGGCTATCTGCGCTAGCCGTCCCTAATTTAGCAGTGAAGGCAGCTAGTCATCACCACCCACCGCCAACTCTTGGGCTACTCTTTTACAAACTAATAGTGGGATTGACTGTC
>NW_013667691.1:124291-133177 GCF_000517525.1 Limulus polyphemus
GGGGATTCGAACCCCCGATCCTCAGACTGCGAGTCGAGCGCCCTAACCACCTGGCCATGCCGGGCCCAAATTTCAAGATAAAAACATGTGAAATTAAACGACTTGTGAAAGCCTGGCTCTTTAACTTTTTTTTTTTTTTACATTGACTATGAAACCATACCTAAAATAATCTATACACATTGGATAATAATTTTATTGTATGCAGCAAGTAGTACTGAAATATCTTTTTTCTTCCTTTAATCCTCCTAGAAAATGAATCTAGAGCCAATATCATAAACCGTCTTTTGTTATACATATATATATACATATCAGAAGCTATTTCGCTTATTTGCTTGGTATTTTTTTTTACTTCGTCAAGTGCAAAGCTACACAACGGACTATCTTTGCTGGGTCAACTGCAGAGATCGAACATCATATTCTAACGTTAAGAACGCATTAAGCTTACCGACGAGCCACCAGAAGCTTCGTTGTTTGAATTTCCAAATACATTATTAAGTAATGAAAATTTTCTTTATTTTTTAATTACTGGGTATTATCGAGTTACAATGTTTTATGTTTCACATTAATCAATTTTAATTTTATTAACATTTAAAAACATTTAAAAAGAATAATCCTACTAGCAATATCAAACAAATTAATAGTAAATGTCAGAGAAAGAGTGAGAGTGAGGGTGTAATGTTAGCCAAGAACTCGTAGAAAATAATTAACTTTATACCACGCAGGACTCCAATCGAAAAGTTCTCCGATTAACTAGGCTTTTGGGCCCAACCTGTGACCCTAGGGACATTGTTTTTGATCAGATCCACCTAGCAGAAGTAAAAGAAGAAGAATGGATATATTTTGAAGGCCTGGGTGCCTATTGTGTTGATGTATCCACCCGTTTTAACGGTTTTAATCCACCTCTGATTAAGTACGTCATCAGTAGTAAAATCAGGTAAGAACATCCTAGTCGCTAATTTTTTTTCGTTAGATTTAGTAAATTGAAAAGTTAAAAGAAGCTGGAAGTTGGGTTCAGCTATATTCTTTATATTTTGGTTCCATTTGGATAATTCATTTTTTGGTGAGTTTCAAATTCAACAGAACATTTTCTTACAATGAACTTTTACAAGCAACATAAGTTAATACGAGTTGAAGTCCTTACAACAAATATTGGTAACATCTGGTTAACTGTTCTTTATTTGGTTGTATAGACGAAACTAAGTCAGATGTTGCAAGATTGGTCAATTTCATGAAAACTGAAACTCCGTTATAACATATAAGTATAGAGTATAACAAACTGTTACTTTTTAACGTTATACCATAAGAAAAAATAAAGATAAGTTCATAGTGTTTGTGCTTTGGAATTAACTATGAAAGTTGAGATAGGAATCGGAGTAAATATAGAAGTGGGGATGCACTGAGAAGATTTGAAGTGAGTTAATTGAATACTGAGCACAAATGTATTCTTTGAAGTCAGAAAATTTTCGTGGTTAAACTTCACAAGTGACCTAAAATTTATATTTTTAAATTATAATTCATCCTATCTGTATCAGTTGATAAAATGCTACCATCTTCAGATGTAGCCTGATAAGGACTGTTTGTAATACTTAAATATTATAACGTGGAAGATGAGTTGCAAACCCTAATACAGAAGGTTGAGTACCTTGGATTAAAACCATCTCAACTACGCAAGCAGCAAACAGTAGTGGTAGGATGACAAGCATTACAAATGGATTTTGAAGTTGATTGGCATTATATAGATAGTGAGATATCACCGGATATTGATCGCTTTTGGAGAGGTTATGTAAGAGCCCTTTCCAACGCAAAATATTCATAAGCTTATAAAGATGTGTTCAGATTGAGTATTTAGAATTTTCGAAACAAAGATATCCTTTATTCTTAATGGTATTGAAAAACAATGAATTATGGATCAGCTTGGGATACCAGGGTCATCCAGAAAGAGATCTGCAACGAGTCATGCCTCTTAATAGATGAGAATTCATTAACACAGAGGTCAGTGACAAAAGCCACCCGCGTACAAACAGACAACCCTATAGAGAAAGCAACACAAGATGCTTGAACACAAGCTTCTTCCATGACATATCCGTTGAACCGTTTTGTACCTCAAGCAGCTGGATACTGAAACGGGTTTTCGTACTATTCCATGCGAAGGCATAACGGTCGAATCGCCAAATGTAATGCTTATGGATTTCTATTCGATGAGACAGCAAAGAAATTCATTGTCCTCCTACAATAGATGAGTTATGGAAAGCATACAAGGAGTAGTGATGTTCTTTGGATATGAAACCATTACGGTGGACTATTTTTGAATGGGAAATACGTTGCGGGGCTAATATCAAGTTGCACAATTGACAGATAGCCTAACAGACGCGGCGACTTTGATTGTAATTATGGGGCAAGACTCTAAAATCATTTAAATATAGCGTACTCAACCTGTATTCTGTAAACGCTGCGTACTTTATGAGCTGGACGTTGTCAAATATCCGCGAAAACTGCTGTTTATCACGTGCGTTCCTAACGCTTCTTTTCACTCACTTCTATGGAAGACTATGTCAACTTTACATATATTTTATAAAACATTTTATTCTATAAATTGTATACAATAGACTATATTATTTCGTAAACAACTCTCAACCATTTTGTATATATATCAAATATATTTAATCAGATTCTGGACAAATCGTTTCAATCATATCTCCACTAGCCAGACGATCTTTTTTAATCAAAGAGAAACTTTGAAAAGAAAGGTCGGTATTAAGTTCAAGTTAATTTTACCTTTATAAACCGGCTCAATCCCTAGGTTGATATTCTTCAATCGATTTTATAATTACAAATTCAATGATAAATTAAGTATTTTTCAGATCATAGTTTTGTACTTTTTGTGTAAAAAAAAAGGATTAATTTACTATTTTATATGGAGATGTACATTTTAATTAGCTTATATCTGCTTTAGACACCAGTTGAAGAAACAAAACAAGAATGGAAACGACGAACTTTTATCATTTATAGAAAAAATATGGTCCTAGGCGTTTCAGGAGATAAACGTCAAGAACATGAAATGCTATTCGAAAGATTTTAAGGGCATGTCTTATAATACTAAATAATAGTTCTAAAAATTTCTTATTTCAGTGATTTTTTTACTTATAAATCAGAAAAAAATGTATACACGTTTATATTTGTTTCTTTTTAGCATAGAGACAAGGATTATGATACAAAGGGTTCAGTTATGACTTGAATTTGTTTGCAGAGTTTGTGTTTTTGAAGTTTTAAAAAAGATCCTGTCTTTATACTTATTGTCATAGCAATATTCATTTAGTGTATTATCTATCACAGTAGCTTATGATAATCATTGGATTTATTTGTCCTATCAACAGATTCTTTTTATATTTACGATTTTCTAGTTGTCTTAGTAAACTCTAGTTTAAAGTGTATGAAGATAATTTTATTGAATTCCACGATTGTAAGTTAATCATGTATAATTAATATCCAAAGAGGATAATAAAATATGTTATAAAACACATTTTTCATTGAGGATGGTCTGAATCCCCTCTTGTGCTGAGGAAAAATTAAATTAAGTCGGAAATGATAAGCCAAACAAGTTAGAACATATTTCAAACAAACTTCATCATATAAGCACGCATTACAATACTGCACATAAAAAAAGGCACCAGAAAAAGTCTATAATGTTTATGTACAATTACCAAATCTAACCCTACTTATTTCACTGAAATTTTGGAAAACTTATTATAACTTATTGGGATAAAACATCTGGCGTCGTCCACGATCAAAACTGATTCGTCTTGACATTGTCAACTAGAAGCTAAAGGTCCTCTACTGGACATTGTCAACAGTTAGAGGACCTTTAGCTTCTACTTGACAATGTCCAGTAGAGGACCTTTAGCTTCTAAATTCGTCTGGACATTGTCAACTAGAAGCTAAAGGCCTTCTACTGGACATTGTCAACTAGAAGCTAAAGGTCCTCTATTAAGGAAAGGAAGTGACAGAATAAACAATTTAAACCTCTGTTAAGTACGTAATATTTGTTTGAAAACACTTACGATCGTTCTAATACTTTACAAAATGTATCCATTATATATATATATACATATATAAAATATAAAAAATTTCACAAATTTATTTGGCATCCCTGTGGTACTGTTGGTTTTAAACTCTACCACATTAAATTATTGTATTACTTCATTACCGAATTGATGCCCTCATGATGCCTTGGATGTTAAACTCTACCACATTGAATTATTGTATTACTTCATTACCAAATTGATGCCCTCGTGATGCCTTGGATGTTAAACTCTACCACATTGAATTATTGTATTACTTCATTATCGAATTGATGCTCTCGTAATGCCTTGGATGTTAAACTCTACCGCATTGAATTATTGTATTACTTCATTACCGAATTGATGCCCTCGTGATGCCTTGGATGTTAAACCCTACCACATTAGATTATTGTAGTATTTCATTACCGATTTGGTGCCCTTATGAATGTGTATTGTTTTAAACTAAATTTCATCTTTTTGAAAGTCTCTTTCATTAATGGGTTGGTAACCTTTCTAAGATAGAACATCTCATCAGTTTCACAATGTAACCCGTTGTTGATTCAGTAAAACCATCTATAATCTCTTACATGGGATTCTTCAAGTATTTCTTGACCATTCATCAGGGATGCCACAAGTACCTGTTGAACATTCATCAGGGATTCCACAGGTATCTTTTGACCATTCATCAGGGATGCCAAAAATATCTAACCATTCATCAGGGATTCCACAGGTATCATTTGACCATTCATCAGGGATGCCAAAAAATATCTAACCATTCATCAGGGATTCCACAAGTATCTGTTGAACATTTATCAATCTGGATTTTAAGTAGCGGATCATCTTCTAATTAAACAATATTAACTTATTGTTAAGCAGTCAAGCGTGTTATCGTAGCATACAAGACATGGTGAAACAGTTCCACCCATTTTGCACTACAGCTTCCTCTTATGATAGACTGCCTGTCCATAGATAGTCCTACAAGCTGCAGATACAGCTTACCCTTATAATATACTGCCTGTCCATAGATAGTCCTACAAGCTAGAGATACAGCTTTCCCTTATAATAGTTAAAATATGGAGCTTTATTGTTCAGTTTCGTGATTATTGTGCTGCTTTAAGTGTTGAAATCATCAGAAGAAAGATGTCTGTTTACAGGTGTATGTATTACAATAGAGATAGCCAGTTTAATTTGTGGTCTAAGGCTAAAGATACGGGCTATTGCGTTTTCAAGTTCTGAAAAGCAGTCTTCAGCAGACTTATCGCTCTGTTTCAGGTCATTAGTTTTAATTAATACGTGGTTTGTTGATTACTAAAACTCGCCATACCGGTTCTGACAGAGCACCAAAATTTGTAATTCAACCTGCATTTGTGTCTGTTGTTACATGTATGTGTTAATGTAATTTGTTAGGGCGAGCCTGACACATCCTTGGAAACCATATGCGGTACTATTGAACAAGAAACAAACACGAGACAGCAAAATAAGTTATACCAGAACAATTTGAGCTTGTAGGACTATCTATGGACAGGCAGTATGTTATAAGGGGAAGCTGTATCTGTAGCTTGTAGGACTATCTATGGACAGGCAGTAAAAATAACCCCAAACTTTGCAAACTTATTAGTTGTAGTTAAAAGTCGTGTATTTGGACAGTCAGTCTTTACCAGAAAGTTGGAATAAGTAGTTGTAGATTTGGAAACTATCTACCAGAAAGTTGGAATAAGTAGTTGTGGATTTGGAAACTATTTACCAGAAAGTTGGAATAAGTAGTTGTGGATTTGGAAACTATTTACCAGAAAGCTGGAATAAGATGGCGTATATTTAGACAAACTTTAACAAAAGTTGTATTAAAAAGTCATGGTTATGAGCAAGCAATCTTTATTTAAAGGTTGTAATAAAAAATAGTGGATGAGAATAATAATTCTTTACAAGAACGTTGAAACAATCATTGATTTGCATATTCGATTTTTAGTAGAAAGTTATAATAAAAAATAGTGGATTTTGACACTCGATCTTTTCCGGAAAGTTGTAATAAGAAGTCGTGGATTGTGACACTCGGTCTTTATCGGAAAGTTGTCATAAGAAGTCATGGATCTTGACACTCATTTTTTTAATAGTATAAAACACCATTTAAAAGAACCGAAACTCCGACCAACAAAATGCGCGAAAATGGTTTGCTCATATAATTTAAGCATGTTATTTTATTATATATGTGAAAGATTCTAATCAATGTTTTTACCCCCATTAACGATCTAAAAAAAGACATGTGAAACACGTTTTTGGTAATTCAAGTTCATTTTTCAAACAGCATAAGGGATATTCGTAAGTGAATAAACTTTGTGTCTTGTTTGTTTTTGGATTTTCGCGCAAAGCTACACGAGGGCTATCTGCGCTAGCCGTCCCTAATTTAGCAGTGTAAGACTAGAGGGAAGGCAGCTAGTCATCATCACCCACCGTCAACTCTTGGGCTACTCTTTTACCAACGAATAGTAGGATTGACCGTCACATTATAACGCCCCCACGACTGAAAGGGCGAGCATGTTTGGTGTGACGGGGATTCGAACCCGCGACCCGCAGATTGCGAGTCGACCGCCCTAACCACCTGGCCATGCCTGACCAAACTTCGTGTCATCAAATATTATCAACATTTTTTGTTTTTTGTCACCAAGCAAATCTTTCACTAGTGTCTACTTGCTTTAACAAGTTTTAATCCGCTGTATGCCCTTGTTAAGTTTACAACAAATAAATTAACGTTTCAGGATGAATATTACCTATCTCGAAAAGTTCTCTGGACGTCTAGTTACTTCGTTGGAGGTCGTTCGTAGCGCCCTCAATGGACTTCTAATTTCATTAATACTTTTACTGGTGACAACGTAAACAATTAACCTTGCTGGTGTTAAACCATGATATTCAGGCTCCACACATATGGGGGATTATCTCTACATCACACACAATTAATATATCTTACAATGTTCTTGGTAGATTGACCATTGAATAGCAGCTCGTATTAAGCCTAACCTTTCGGAAATGCTTTGTTACCCCATACAAACAGCTCTTCTATATATATATATATATTCATTAAAAGTTAAATATACTACTTTTTCGGCCATGTTTCATTTCCCAAGCTGACGTTAGTTGAGTTTCATCCAATAATCAAGTACTTGAGGCTGTGAATTAACAAGTACTGTATATAGTCTTGTTTCATCATGGTAAGGAACCAAATGTAATTTCAGAACAACAGACTCCTAACACAGTTGGTACGTTAGTATAATAAAAACAAATCCCTTGTATCGAAAAGATATGTTTATGAAATTGTGAACCAAATGTTGATTTTTTTTTTAGTTTTAAGTACAGCAAGTTTGGAGTGAAAGATTTACAAAAATTGTATTTGATAAATTATCGACGTGTCTTCTTTCTTAGTGGTAAAATAAAACACGCTGATTTTGAAAGATTGGAAAATTTTCTTTTTGTGTAATATTGATTTTTGAGAAAACTATTCTTTATCTCTCTTGGTTTGATTTAAAAAGAAGTTAAGACTAAAAGTCTTTTCTCAGTATTTGATGCTAATACATACCAATAATATATATATATATGTCCGACCATTTTCACTCTGCTTTGTTTAAGTATATTTAAAATATTAACTGTTGTGCCCTCTGGTGGCAAACATTCATTTTTTTATAGAAAATGTTTTGTGAAATAAAAAAATAAGCGTAAAGCCTAGAATATTCTTTGCGAAATAAAACCGAATTCTTTTCTTGTACAAGGAAAATATAAAACATCATAAATCACATTTGTTTAAAAAATGACTTTATTTCGAAGACATTATTAGTTTGCAGGTTTCAATTTTAACTATAATTTTTAAAGGGGAAATTTCCACTTTGGTTCGTTTAAAAGATTAGGGTGACTAGTACTTGCCTTTTGTTTCATGATTAACAAGATTGTTTAGTTATTTTAGCAGGTCATTTTGTTGAATCTGTCATTTATTTATTTACAGCAGAGAACGTGGAATATTCGAATATGCTAATTTCAAATTGTAACTAAACTTACTTTCATATAGAAAGTTTCCATATAGACAATACCAAGAAGTCATTGAAAATCAATTCAAGACATAGTATAAACTTAAGCTTAAAAGTAAAATTAAGTTATGGTACTTAACCCTATATATGTGTATCGAGTTTTAATAGCTCCCAGTAAAGCTTGAAGCTAACGGCTACGTAACCAGTCTAAACTGGTCTACGATATTAAAGTTCATACAAACAACTTTGACATTGCTTTTGCCCAATAACGCTGCAGGTGAAAATCTAAAAGCTTGTGTTGTAAGAGAATCAAATTCAAGTAGCTTTTTTCTCATATTAAACAAACAGAACCTTTAATGTTGGTTAATATTTCATTACTAAAACGTATTGTTACTGATCCTGAATGTTCATCAACGTATAAAAACTGTTTAGGTTTAACTACTAAGAAGTGAAATACTGTATTACTGATCCTGGATGTTCATCAACGTAAAGAAACTGTTTTGGTTTAACTACTAAAGTAAAATACTGTGTTAGTGATCCTGAATGTTCATCAACGTAGAGAAACTGTTTAGGTTTAACTACTAAGAAGTGAAATACTGTATTGCTGATCTTGAATGTTCATCAACGTTGAGAAACTCGTTAGGATTGCGTATTAAGAAGTAAAATACTGTTACTTATCTGAGCTATATATCAACATGGAGAAACTATACACCTGGAAAAAAGTTAAGCACCCCCGTGTTTTTTTCAGGATTGCTTATTGAAAATAAGGTTTAATTTTCATGATGTTGAGCAATGTTCATAATTTCAAACATAATTAA
>NW_013667691.1:134136-136786 GCF_000517525.1 Limulus polyphemus
GATTTAAATGTCACACCTGAACGCTCACATCCTTTTAATTATGTTTGAAATTATGAACATTGCTCAACATCATGAAAATTAAACCTTATTTTCAATAAGCAATCCTGAAAAATATTTGGGGGTGCTTAACTTTTTTCCAGGTGTATATTTAGGACAGTGGGTATCTCAGTTGACAAATATTTGAATTTTGATTAGATTCTTGGTATTATTATTGGACAAGGAGTAAGAGAGTTCACAATTGTGTTTGATTATGTCCTTGATATTATTCTTGGACACAAGACGAGTCGACGAGTTGTTAATTTTGCTCCTGATAATTTCAAACACAAGCTTTCGCACTGTATTCAGTCCACTGTCACGTAAGACGACTTAGTCGTGAAATAAACAATTACATTTAGAAAAACAACGAAAAATGTTATGAAACCAATGGTAATTTATATACTGAGCTGATCTGGTTCATTTGTTCATGTATGAGAAAGCTCTATTTTATACGGAGCTGATCTGGTTCATTTGTTCATGTATGAGAAAGCTCTATTTTATACGGAGCTGATCTGGTTCATTTGTTCATGTATGAGAAAGCTCTATTTTATACGGAGCTGATCTGGTTCATTTGTTCATGTATGAGAAAGCTCTATTTTATACTGAGCTGATTTGGTTCATTTGTTCATGTATGAGAAAGTTCTATTTTATACGGAGCCCCTGTTCTTCATTGGCCCTTGCTAAGATCTTAATCTGATGGGCGCCTTTGTCCACGAGTTAAGAATTTTCTTTTAGTGGACCCGACAAAGCTTTGCTGATAACACGGACACGTAAGCCTATAAACTACACAAAGCGACTTTAATGCAGGAATACGGCCATTAAATCTTTTAAAAAAAAGCGTAAGTGACAATTAGGTTTAAAAATACCTCTCAACTGTATTGGAAGATATATCACACGAAGCAAATTTCTTAACTGATATTTTTATAAACAATGAATGAATATATATATATACATATATAGGGCAAGGTTATAACATGAAAATATTTTTAACTTCATGTATGGATGGTTTACTAGGGCTCCACCTATTCAAATAATAACGCAGTATTCTGTCAATAACACATATAGGGAAATCATTTTTACATAAGAATTATTTAATATTATTAAATTCTTTGTTCGAAGCTTTATATGTACTATATGTCTGGTACGATGAAATGAAATATCAATCGAGTTTTCTTTTAAAACATTTGGTACAAAGCTTGATCAGTTAGAATAGAAATCATAAATGAGATGAGGCCAAAAATTAAAGTTTATGATCCTGTTGATATTTAAAAGTGAATTTTATACTGATCGATAATTGTTAAAGTATCCAAGAAACTGAAAATGGTAAAATTATTATTTACACATCTACAGTAGAAAAGTGAACGGTTGAAAGATTGTGGACAGACTTTCAACCGCCGTTCTTCATGATAACACAGAAAAAGATAGGCCAAAGAAGGCGCCAATCTGGAACCCATAGCAACACCATCAACCTGATTTCTATCAAGGAGAACACGAGATTTCTTTGTTGCAAAATTCAGCAGTTTCAAAAAATACTAATTGTTGAATACTTAGATTGTTAGAGTTATTGTTAAAAGAGCAAATCACATCCTGACTGTATAGTTCTTTCTAATGGTATGTTTGTATACAAAGACTCAACATCAGGGCTGGTACAATAAACGTTGCTATCAAACTTCGTTTCTTATATTTCATAAGAAAATGCAAAGCTTTTTTTTTATCAACGTGTATTCAAGGGTCTTTAAAAAATAATAAAAAAAACATCTAAAGCGTGATTATAATTTACAATGCAAGAAACTGTATATACTTCTTTAAAACATCAGCAAGACCATAAAAATTTCTTGGATGATTGCTTGATCGTCTGATTTTCAAATATTGTTTTTCGTTTAGAATAATTATCCTTCTTCAGTTTTAAAAAGTACCGCTAGGGTCAAGTGTAACTTCACAAACTTTGTTGAATCATTTAAAATGTCTTCAACCTTTCACAAATATTCGTCTATGTCTGAAATCACAATACTATTTCCTTTATAAGATTTAGAACGGCCAATACTACCGCTTTTACTTAAACTCTCCAAAGCTATCAATTCTTCTGAACTGCCCCCCCCCCAGTGTTTCAGCGGTAAATGTGAAACCGGGTTTTGAAACCAGTGGTGGGCACAGCACAGATAGTATTATTTAGCTTTGTGCTTACCATGGGTATCTAAACCCGGTTTTTAGCGAGGGTTTTTTGGGGAGGGGGGTGGATTATCGCGCTCGACTGATAATCTGCAGTAACAAATAAACAATTCCTTTGAAATTAAATTTAGAAATCTTTTATATATACAATTATAATCTTTACAAGAAGTCAAGGCTATATACCCTTAATGTGAGTACTGATAGTAATATTACTAGAATAAGCTGGTGTGACAATAATGACAAGAGCAAATATTCTTGAAACCGTAACTTATTCGGAATAAAAACTTCAAACCATGAAGTAAAACTTTCTTTTCAGTATTAATCAGAACATATTGCGAATAATTAAGAATTACATCATGAGGTTGTTCTATCAACAATTTTTTATGTAACTGTCGCCTTAGATTGCGCCCACCAGTGGCACAGCGGTATGTCTGCGGACTTACAA
>NW_013667691.1:137757-147070 GCF_000517525.1 Limulus polyphemus
CACAGATAGCCCATTGTGTAGCTTTGTGCTTAATTACAAACAAAGCCTTAGACTGGTCTACGTAATCAACTGTTTTTTTTCCAAAATTATATAAGAATTTTTGTTATTTTTACATTTCAATGAAATGTTTGAAATAAAAAAAATCTAAACGATTGCTTGGTTCTCCAGTAACAAAAAAAGGGGTTTTATTTGAACGAATGATTCTTTAGTCTGATTTCAAATTTTAGCAGCTCATTTTGAATTTTAGGGTATCGTCTAGAATAAGAGAAATTTTCAAAATGAAAAACTGAGAAAACGCTTACCTTTATTCGAAAACAATTGAAAAAAGTCAAAAATAAACAGAAATGGTTAACCCTTATCACAGAAAATAAACTATATACATCTTAATGAACAGACAAGACAAACTTGTACACCATACAAATAATAAATCAAACTAGAGACTAGACCAAACTATAGATATTAAACAATAAAAACAAATGAAACTAAATAAGTATAAACTAATGTCCAACTTTAAACAAAAACAGCTTCCCCCCAAAAAGAAAAACAAATACTTAAATATACACAAGACTTCGAACAAAAAACAAATCCTCCTCCTACAAATACAGAGTGGCCATGTAAAACACAAGCTTTCGGACTGTACTCAATCCACCCATCAAGCTCAATTACGTTTTGAAAAAGTGATGAATAAACGTTTTAGAGCCTAAAGTAGTGCGCATGTGTAGTTGATTATGTTAGTTTCAGGCTTACTGAGAACGAGGCTTGGACAAAACTCGTATTTTTATAATTGTGGTTATATTCTGTTTTCCGTGGGAAAAGGTAGGAGTTTCAAGACAGGCCAAGTTTTGAATTTGAATGTTTCAAAAAGTTGATTCGCTTTTTAATTAAGAATTAGAACTAATAAATAGTAAAGGGTGGGATATTTCATGTATTTAACTAAAGATAAAATTGGCAGTTATTTCAAACATATCTAGAAGAAAACAACTACCTCAGATCGCGGTAAATTTTGACAATTTTTAAACTTTTATATTAAAGAAAGCTAATTAATTTCAATATAAGGGTTTTGGAACCTCAAAAACTTTAAGGTTAAAATAGTTTAAGATGTCTGATGAAAATATCATTAAGTAATAGATTATTGAACGTATCAATTAAAAACTGTTAAAATCATTAGATACTGGCTCAGTGGTTAGCGTGCTGAACTGGGTTCCGTGGTTCACGTCCCGTAACTACAAAAAATTATAACAGTAAAAAAAAGGCACTCTGCATCTTGGGTAAGTGAGTGTGTCGTGGCGGTCAACTCCCAATATTCCATTACAATAACCCACGTATTGATGGCGGATGGTGTTGACTAGCAGCCTTCCCTCTAATCTATCACTTCAAAATTAAAGACGAACAGCGTAGATAGTACTCGAATAACTTCGTGCGGAATCCGACAGCTAACGGTAAATACGAAATACTTCTTTTAAAATGAATTTTTCGGATAAATAAAACCGAAACAGTTTTGACAAGATCAGTTTATTCTTCATTTTTAAAGGAAAATACAATATCAAGAGAAATGTTGAATTTTAAACAAGTTTGTTCAAACTTCGGGAAACGAGACATTGATGAACGAGTGGCACGTGAGACTTGGATAAAACTCCTTTTACAATTGTATAATTCCAATATGCTCCCCCCCCCACACACACACACACAGTAGCACAGCGGCATGTCTGCAGTCTTACAACGCTAGTGGTGGACAGAGCACAAATAGCTCTTTGTGTAGCTTTGTACTTAACTTAAAAAAAACAAAAAACTGTCACATTTATTTCTATAAGCAACTAAAAGGTTAGCCAGAAAAAAAATATGCATAAATTAATTAATACGTTTGATACTAGCGGCCTTAAATACTCTTAATTATTCCAATTTCAAATGTTTTTTTCCCTTTATTTCTTAACGTGAACAGAATATACCTGGATATTTTTGCAAAAATAAAAAGTATTTCTAAATTTCTAAAGTTTTACAGCAATTCAGGTCACGACTTTTAATGATATTATGAGAATTGATTTTACAAATTAACAAAGTTGCTACGAGTTATTCATAGCGTACCTTTTTCCTTGCTTTGCATAATCTAACGCCCCCCAGTGGTACAGCGGTATGTCTGCGGACTTACAACGCTAGAAACCGGGTTTCGATACCCGTGGTGGCAGAGCACAGATAACCCATTGTGTAGCTTTGTGCTTAATTCCAAACAAACAAACAAAGCATAATCTAACACATACCCAAGACTCTCATCCTTCGCGTGCCCCAGTGGCACAGTGATATGTCTGCAGACTTACAACGTTAAAAACCGGGTTTCAATACCCGTCGTTGACGCATCACAGATGGCCCGTTGCGCAGCTTTGTGCTTAACAACACGGCTAGGACTAGACAAGAAATTCTAGTGGTCATATATTCATACAGACTGTGCTATTGTTTCGTGGACATTTGGCTGGAACTTGTCACTCACTAAATAAGATGTAAGATTTTAAGAGTTTTCTGTAACTTATATTAACTTACAGCATTAATTTGAATGATTCAATATGTATTTGAGTTATTTATGGTATAAATTCGATTAATATATAACATTATATGTCTTAATATTAAACATTTCATTGGTCAACTGTGATAGGTGTGGTACATGGAGCTTTACATGTGACACTCCTGCTTCCAATTAAGGTGCTCGGTAATATCGTTAAGCAGGCCCAATCTCACGAGGTATTCTCGAGTTAAAGGCCGAAAATACCGCTAGCAGCTAGGGTATCCAGCTGATGAGCTAGGGGCAGAGTGGTGATAGAATTCTTTTATAGTTTGCCTCTTACTCATAATTAAGACTATTTGTTATTAATTAAAACTATTATAGTTAAAAGTTTAGCAGCTCTTCTGGTAGAAACTGTTAGGTAACTATTCAAATGTCATGCTGCATCAGACTAGCCCCCCAGTGGCACAGCAGTATGTCTGCGGACCTACAACGCTAGAATCCGGGTTTCGATATCCGTGGTGGGCAGAGCACAGATAGCCCATTGTGTAGCTTTGTGCTTAATTACAAACAAACAAGCATCAGACTAATACACTGATGTTCGTATTCGGTATATGTTTACTCTTGAATGATCTTATTGAACTATCATTCTTGGTGATTATGTTGGTATCAACTAATGGTGGAGTGGTGTAGCTTCGGTAAAACATTCACTGTAAAGGAAGAATATTTCTCCAAACGATAAATAAATAAGACGTATTTTGTTTTTTACTTGTAAGCAAAATACACCTTTAAATATCACCCACTTTGCATTAAAAAAGTAACAGTATATTATTCCTAGAGCTTTCAGGCCCTTGATTATAATAATGACAAGATCTTAATTCAAACGAACGGGAATTTGGCTTCTCAAAACCTCTGTACCTTATATATGTAGCTTATGTTTTGTTTTAAGTTTTTGGAATACGATATTAATTAACAAATTCTTTGCAAAACAGCGTTAAACTTTTCATTGCTAGTAGAATGAATTTTAGATGCTATAATAACAATCGATAACAAGATGCCAGACAGGATACGTCACCGGAAAAAAAACAAAATATAAGCTTTCATGTACTGGCATCTTAATCCAAAGTTTACTTCGAATAATGTCAGTTTTGGCCAAGTTTTGAGCATCTGATATATTTTTCTTACATTTCTTAACCACTTGTAAGTTTAGCAAACCTTAGCTTTTTAATTCAAGGCAGAGGACATTTTGAGCTCCAACTACACACAACTTAGAAAACTTACATTATGATTTATAAATTTCATTCTTTATGTGGAACGCAATCATCTTCAAAACCTTCTTTAAAATTGTGATAAAGAACAGAGTGATGAATCCTTGGCTAATAACGCAAGCGTCTGTTAGATCTGTTGCTGTGGTATCCTTCAAGTTCAAAAACATCAAACGTTGGAACTCGGATGACGTGGTTGTTTCTCCCGCGATGACGACAGTGGACGAACAGGTAGACGAAAAACAAAAGAAGAAGAAAACAAGTGACGCCACTTCCTACAGCAAAATATAACACCGGAAATTTCTTGCAGTGTTCGGGTGACTCGTCATACCCTGATGGACAATGTTTGGTGCCATCACACCAGAGGTCAGGACTGATGCAAGCGTTGATTTCTGGACACCTGACTAGGCAATTGATGTTCCTCAAGGATTGGCCAGACTGAATCTTTAAAGATGGTTTGGCGAGCTCTAACCACTCTAAGCGAATTGTTTGTGGGGAATTTATAAACGTTTCAATAGATATGTAATCTCTTCTGTGCCTGTCGGGTTTCGGCAAAGGCATTTCATCATAAACAGAATTCGTGTCAACAGTAAACAGTTGGTCAGTTCCATTCACACACACTGTAGCAATTGGCATTTGTATATCATTTATGTATATCACTAAAACATTGCCATGAAAACACCCGTACGAAGCGTTAAAACCTCGAAATGTCAAGTACAAACTTTTACCGTAAGAAGAAACAACTGACCACCTGCATCGGAATCCACCAGATAGTAGTTGTGAAACGTTAAACACGAGTTCTCCTATGGAACCGTTTCGTTGGAAAGAGACAGCATTACAAATATTGGAAAAAACGAAACGATAAGACGCTTCAAAATAAAAGTGATTGAAGTCATGTGATACGTTCATGCCCACCACCGTAAAAGTTAAAGTTAAATTATTACTCGTTGACATCAGTTCGATTGGTTTACTCGAGGTTGTTGTATTACAGAAGCAACCAATAGAAAAATCCATCCCAGACCAGTTTTCTCGAACTTTAAGAAACGAGTTTGGTTGAGGAGAAAGATCGAATTCCTTGCATGTTGTCCGTGAAGTTGAATTATCTAGAATCATCTGACAAGTCGATGATGGCGTAAATAACTTTGTTATGGTAATAATAACTCGCGAGAATTTCGAGCCCACAAGAGTGTAAGAACATGTGACGTGTTTGCGGCCTCCACGGCCAAAGTGAAATGTGTTTCTAGAAGAAGATAAAGAACCATGTTTGAAAACGTGACCATCAATGACACGATCACACAGCGAGGTCTCAACTGCGTTTCCTGGCTGATGTGTATCTATAAACTCGTACTGAGCCTTTAAAGAAGGCTGTTTTGTAGTTAATTCAGTCAGTCGAGGATAGTGTACTCTAATCACCAGGACTGAATCTGACGATAAAATACTTTCCTCCGGATAGCGACATGGACGGAGAGGAACCATACCCACTGTATCTGACGCATGGGGACAGAGGGGCGGGAAGCTCTTTTCACAATATGTCTTATTTGTTGTATTTAGTGATGACGCAGTTTCGGACACACCAATCAGTTCTAATTTTCCAGTATCGCAGAGTTCTGAACCCATGGACCAAGGATGTCTGTCTTCAACGAAATACGAAACGAAATAAATCCATACACGATCATACGATGACCTTCCACGTAATATGTAGGTACAGGTGGTGTTTGGTGGTACAGTATGCTGAGGGCTTTCAAGCAGTCCTTGGCGTTTAGCGAGAATCGAACCATCGATGAAGAAAGCGCACTCTTTGTTTGACATGCGCCAAAATGGCTTGGGAACAGCTTTTACTCCAACCTCCAATTCCAACCGAGACTCGTGAAGCCGATGGTAGTCTACACTATGGAGGTGGACAAGAAGATTTTCTCTGCTTGAAGTAATTGGCGCCAGTGACCCAGAACCACAGAACTCTGCTATTACTGGAAAACGAGCCGTTGGACCATCGTAAACACGAACTACGTCACGAGGACATTCGGATGTCAAGGACCAATGATAGATGGCGCCACTATTAGGAAGGCCGCTGGCTATTGAAATTTTATATTCATTTTTTTGAAAGAGAATTATCTGAATCTGGAATCCTGGAACTGAATTTACTTGTTTTATCAAATACGAGCATGTAATGTTCCGGAGATACGTTCCAGGAAAATTGGGAGAATGAATCAAGCATTTCTGTTTATCACAGTCTTTGTACTCCCGGCTGCAACTCACGTCGGTTTCTTTTATTCCGAAAAATAAAGTGTCGTCCACAGACTCTATTGTAGTGCGGGTAAGAAACCTATAGGTTAAGTACAAACTGAAAGACTGCGGGCGCCACGAGGTTCTGCTTGGTAGAAAAATAACCAAAGTAACATTGTTTCCATTAGAAATATAACTGACGCTTTGACCAATCATTTGTCCACAGAAATAGCCAGGTCCTGACCAGTTTTGTCTGGTTGTATTGAAAACGGAAAAATAGCGTTTATTGACTTGATTGAAGTTAGATATTGGTTTGGAAAATCTTTCGTTTGGAAACACACGCACTTCATCCCCTTGGCTTCTGCTGTCTAAGATTTGTAGATGGCCACCATAACAAGTGGCGCTGCCACTAAAACAACGAAAAAAAAGTTTAGTATGGAATTCGTAATTATAAGAATACAAAGTAATGCTAAACATTAAAGCATTGTTTACTTACGTACTCATTACAAGGGTTATCTTGACAGAAAAAAAACATCATAATTATAGCCTAACTCATTACAAGAGTTAGCCTGACAGAAAAAACATCATAATTATAGCCTAACTCATTACAAGAGTTAGCCTGACAGAAAAAACAACATCGTAATTATAACTTAACTCATTACAAGAGTTAGTCTGACAAAAAAAACAACAACATCGTAATTATAACTTAACTCATTACAAGAGTTAGCCTGACAGAAAACCCATCCCAATTATTGTTTAACTCTTTACACGATTTAGCCTGACAGAAAAAACATCATAATTATAGCTTAACTCATTACAATAGTCAGCCTGACTGAAAAAATCATAATTATAGCTTCTCATTACAAGAGTTATCCTGACAGAAAAAACAACGTCATAATTATAGTATAATTCAGGATATAACACTTAAAACTAGATGAACTTCCGCAATGTCCCCGAAAGTGTAAATAAAGAGTAAATAATACCAAAATTAAGAGTAACAGATATTTTTATTTATTGCTTTTCAAGTTCATATGTCACGCTATGTTTTAGCCTACAGAGTGCATAATTCTTCTCGTGATTCATGGCATGCGCACGTTTTACTGACGTCACGACAGTACAAATTCCACCGTTAAGTGTCCCTTATTTGACGTCATTTTAGTCTACTGACTGACTGACAGACAACGTACTACTGTATAGAGGTGCGAGTGGTTAAAATAAGTGACCCTTCTAGAGATTTAGCATAAGGATAATATAACATTAGCCCATGACCCAATAAACGCGATAATGTTCTGGGGGCATGATCATAAGGTAACTTAGCTTATGACATCATACTCGGAAAATATGCTGATTTCTGGAAGAACTTTTCGAAACAACATATCGAATGTGCGTTTAAAGCGTGCACATTAAAAAAGTAATATCTGGCTGAGAAATGACTGAACTGGCAATCTCTCTTAAAGAACGTTCGATTAAAAATTGGAAAAATATACACGTTTTACTGAAAGTAAAATGGAAAATAGATCAGAATATAACGAATGCCCCTGTAAAACTGTTTTTGTACCACGACGTTATTGTATCGCAAGGAAAACAATTTAGAGCAGCATTTCCTTATCTAAATTTAAGAATTCAAACTAACACTCAAAGTAGTAAATACGACTTTCTATATAAATAGTGCTCCAAACGGCGTAAAATTATACAGAAGAACTTTAATTGAAGTTTTCTTTCACGTAGATGTGCTTTTTTTGTTCGGATGATTTACTTTTTATGTCCTGACGTTATACCAACTGCATTGTTAAAAGTAATTAAATGTTGTTTCGAACCTTATTTCAGCGCATTTAATGATAACGCTTTACTCTTTGTATGACTGAGGATAACAGGAACTTATCTTTTATTTTCTGTAAACTGTTTTTACCTTTAAAGTAAAATTTTGTAATAGTAATGTTTTATTTCTTCTTTAGTAAGTTGTGGAAACCATTTTCAACGACCATAAAAAATCTTATACACTAACTATACGTAAGATATTATTTCAACTTCATAATATTCTTTTACTTACGGATAAACAATTAAATATGTTCAAAACCCTCTTTTTTAATACTTATTTTCGTTAGGTTTTCCTGGAATTATTAGGTGACAAACTTCGAATAGAATCGCACAAAACTTCAAACTCGTGTTACAATATCAGTAATGATATTACGTCATTAAACAATAATATAATAGACAGCTAAGTAAAGAAAACCAAAATTAGAATAAATATAAGCGTACACCTGTACGTTTATTAATATTAGGCTTTTGCTTTTGATAAATAGAGTTTCTTTAATCTTTTTCTTTATCAATGAATTCACCAGCTTCAAAATCAAAGTACTGATTGTGTTAAAACTCGTGAGAGGGAGCTTTCAAATGCTATACAAAACATATCACGGTTATTCGATTTAATTCAATAAACTGATATTGATGTGTCATTGTCAGTTTCAAAGAAATTGATCAACTATTTTCCCAGGTAGGAAATATAATTTTACTTTACAATCAACACCAAGCTATCTAACAATTACTGAACACATTTTCTGGATAGCATGTGAAAATTAAGGATTTATGGCAACACATAATAAAGGGGGGATTTCTAAATTCACAAAGCCTTGTCTCTTCGTCCTGTAATTTATTTTCTGCGGATAATAAAGTTCTATTTACTATTTTGGAAGAACACTAATTTTATGATGTAAGTTGAAATTTAAACACGTTTTTTTTTAAGTTAGGAAAAGAAATAAAACTGACGAGATGAACAACATATTTTTACTCTCCATTCTCTAGTTTCTCGATTCGTTTTGTGGCTAACATTTTTATAGCTCTTAAAGACATTACATTCACAGTCGAGAATGAAGCTTTCATTTTAAAATAGTTTTTTGGAAAAAAAAGCTATGAATTCCACAATTCACGTTTTTGATAGTAAGGATTTCACACCCAGGAGTTTACCATCATTAGAATTCCTTCCACGGTCTTAAAAAAATGGGGATCGTAAAAACTCTTTGTTATACAACTAAGAATATTTAACCGCTCAATAGGCTTTAGTGACCATGACACATCAGGATCACTGTATCAAATTAAATTTAAAGACTGTAGTAGTTCTTGCATCATAGAAACTAACCGACAGCTTTCAACGAGATTGAAAGAACGTTTGAACACATGGCTAGACATAATTAACATAACATGACAACATGGGACCTATTGGTCCATCTCGACTGTTCCATCCTATAAACTGAATTAATTTTTTTTTAATTTTAAAACCATCCCTTATCATTCATATATTATCCAGCTTCTTTCTTAAACTCACTTAAATTTATTG
>NW_013667691.1:147577-149422 GCF_000517525.1 Limulus polyphemus
GTCCTACTATTCTCACCATTAAGTATGAAAAAGATGATACATAAACACTGTAAATTCCCTTTACAATCTTAAACACCTCAATCAGATCCCCTAACTCTTCTTTTTTCAAGAGAAAACAATTTGAGAGAATTCAGCCTTTCCTCGTATGACAACCCCTCCATTCCAGGCACCATTCTAGTAATCCTTCTCAGAACCCTTTCCATCAATTTAATGTCTTTCCTAAGGTAAGGAGCCCAAAACTCAACACAGTATTCCAAATGTGGCCTAACCAATGACCTGTAATTACTCCTTTTAATTTTCAGATGTTGAAATCATTGAAAAAGAAAACAATGTAAATCATGGACAAATTAAAGAAGCTCGATGACTTCTATTAGATTATTGTTTAATGACGTAATATCATTACTGATAATGTAACACGTGACAGTTTGAACTGTTCTCGGATTATATCGAAGCTTGCCAACTGATGATGATGCCAGGTAAACCTAGCGAAACACGTATTTTTAATCAAATTTATCTGTTTATAAATAAATAGAAACTATTATTTAATTTGACGCTTTCTTCCTAATTTATTGAATTCGTTTCTAATGTATTTCGTTTAAGAGATTTTCCGTTCCTTACTGAGCTAGCTAACGATTTCTCTGTTGCATCCAAGTTAATGAACTAGAAATTACGAAATATTAGTTCGTTTTTCTTTGTTTGTTTGTTGTTAAGCACGAAGGGGTTAGATGTACTGTGCCCACTACGGGCATCGAAACCCAGTGGAGATGTTGTTCTGCGGTTCGCGTTCCTTTATCCACTGTCAGTGGGCAGTGTTGACGCCTTCCTTTATCCACTGTCAGTGGGCAGTGTTGACGCCTTTCTTTATCCACTGTGAGTGGGCAGTGTTGACGCTTTCCTTTATCCACTGTCAGTGGGCAGTGTTGACGCCTTCCTTTATCCACTGTCAGTGGGCAGTGTTGACGCTTTCCTTTATCCACTGTCAGTGGGCAGTGTTGACGCCTTCCTTTATCCACTGTCAGTGGGCAGTGTTGACGCCTTCCTTTATCCACTGTCAGTGGGCAGTGTTGACTAGTCTGTTGTTTCAAAATTAGCGCAGATAACACTGGTGTAGTTTAGTGTAAGCTCCGCTAAACAAACAAACAATCCATTATGACCGACATCGTCGTAATGGTTTTGAGGTAAGTTTTTGACTTATAAATTTAAGACCCCCTACCCCCATAAGTATCAGAAACTTCATCATTTACCCTATCCGATTGTTGTGGCTTGACGTTGCCGAAACGAGATGGATTTGCATTAAGTGTTGTAAGACTAGTAAGAATTGATTTTTAACTTTTTTAAGCCACATTATATTCTGGACTAAATTATAATGTAATTAATAAGCTGTAATATGTTTTGTTAGGTCATTAGATTGATCAAAAAATGCTTTTAGAAGACGAGTTCCTGTTATAAGTACGTGATTACTCAATATTACATATTCAACATTAAATATGGATTTTTAATCACATGCAAATTCGTGTTTGTATAATTAAGTATAATTAATTAAGATTTGTTTTATTAAATGTTTGTCCTAAAAAAAAATGGTGGTTAGTATTGCGCATGCGTTGTCGTTGGCAAAATAATTTTTATTCATTTCTGAAGGACTTAGTTTTGAATTCTTATTTATCTAATGGGGTTACTTGATTGTTTTTTTTTTATCCAATCATTGTATACTTTATATTTAGACCACATTTACATACATGAAAAACTATTACATATGATGAAAATTTTCCTTATTATGTTTGTTTTTGAATTTCGCGCAAAGCTACACGAGGACTATCTGCGCTAGCCGTCCCTAATTTAGCAGTG
>NW_013667691.1:149842-159636 GCF_000517525.1 Limulus polyphemus
TACCAACGAATAGTGGGATTGACCGTCACATTATAACGCCCCCACGGCTGAAAGGGCGAGCATGTTTGGTGGGAAGGGGATTCGAACCCGCGACCCTCAGATTGCGAGTCGAGCGCCTTATCCACCTGGCCATGCTGGGCCTCCTTATTATGAGATATGTTCTAATTTCCAACGTATCAATAGGCCTACATTTGTAATCTTACAATGAACATAACCTCACCTAGTTTCCTGTAACTTCCCAATGCTGAATGAAAGAAACCTGATTTCTACGATGTTGTCCAGCTGCCCACCATTAGCCATAAACGTTATGGTGCAAAGGAACGGCAGGTGGCGCTGTGGTGGCTCAATGATCCGAAGGGGATACTTGACGTTGACGTCACCAAGAAACGTATTGTTGCAAACTAACAAAATGTCGAAAAAATGTTTACATATATTAGTAACTTGTATTCTATAGAGGTTTCATAAATTCGAAAATCGATATAAAAATTAGATGACCTTGTTTGAACAGAGAAATTATAGGTTTAGGCTTTCTTTTTGGGACACTCGCAATCTCTATAAGAACCTAACTTAATGTGAGATAATTTACTTTTACAGTAGGGTAATTCTGATTTTAATTATTATAAGATGCCACTCCATAGTATCGGGTCATCTTTAGGTAACAATCTCATTCAATGATACAATAAGTCATATCTTTGTAATAATATAATCAACATTCTCCTGCTGTAAATTTTGCTGGTGTTGCATTTTTGAAGTAACGTGAGTTAATTTGGAAGGTTTTGTTTTATGAACACAAACCGTGTTTTTTTTTTTCTCCTATAAATGTGGTTAATATTCTACGGTATGCTTTACAAACAGTTAAATCAATATATATATATATATATATATACTATTAAGATAAGCCCCACTAATATGAAAAAATAATTAAAAAGTAATTATGTTTGACATCATTAAAATTTAAAAAAACGGCAACCTTGATGGTTTGTATGCTGTTAAACTTTATAACAAATCATGCGAATTAAAGAACTAGCTCCAAGTGTTTGAAACTAGCAACTATGGCGAAATGTCGAAATGTCGAAACTCATTACCCTCGTATTTCGTTGTTGTGGTTTTAATTTTGGAGTGATTTAATGATAATTTACTTCCAGATTGCTTCCATATTATATATTCACACTCATTAATAATGTCTTTTTAAGGAAAAGATCACCTTAAAAGATGTGCTTCATCTATAAAAAAAAGCTGTAAATGTATCTGAAGGATTTGTTCAGGAGATCACTTTAAAAAATATGTTTCATCTATAGAAAAGTCGGTAAATGTATTTGAAGGACTCGTTCGTAAGATCACTTTAAATGTGATTCGCCTATAGAAAAGCTAGTAAATGCATTTGAAAGCTTACAATAAAATATATGTCAATGAAGTTAGCTTGAAAGTAAATTTTATCACAATCTTTGTATTCTGTGTAAGTTGTATCCAATGTAATCTCATGAGGTGTAACATATTTTCTTCTGGTCACACTGTGTGTGTTTTACAATAGATAAGCTGTAACTGAGTTTTTACTTGGAAAACGACATCATAACTCTCAATACTATTAGGTAGAAATATATTCATTCGTCTTTCAACTCAGGAGTTTAAGTTAGATAAATCGGTACGTCATTATTGTGATTCGATCTAGAGGTAAAAGAAATCAGTATGTCATCACTGTAGTTCAATCCAAAGGTAAGACAAATCGGTATATCATCATTGTGGTTCGATCCAGAGGTGAGACAAATCAGTACGTAATCATTGTGATTCGATCCAAAGGTAAGACAAATCAGTACGTCATCATTGTTATTCTAGCCAAAGGTAAGACAAATCAGTACGTCATCATTGTGGTTTTAGTCTAAGGTAAGACAAATCAGTACGTGATCATTGTGGTTCTAGCCAATGGTAAGACAAACAGTACGTGATCATTGTGGTTCTAGCCAAGCAAGACAAATCAGTACGTGATCATTGTGGTTCTAGCCAAAGGTAAGACAAATCAGTACGTGATCATTGTGGTTCTAGCCAAAAGTAAGACAAATCAGTACGTGATCATTGTACGTGATCACAGACACACATTCTTTCAGTGTTTTCATTATTTCCTCAGGACTTTCTTCTCATTTATTTTCAGTAATATTTCAGAGCATAACTCCTCATATCTGTTAAGAGAGTTATTTAGACAGATCATTCACACAATATATAGATTCCGTTATATTTATATGTAACATTTAACAATTCAATTCTCAATAAGACTAACTTTAGAATTTAATTACATTAGTCAAGAAATATTCAAATGTATCTTGACTTTAAATGACGTATCAAGTCACTGGAAATACCTAAGCCTTTGTGATTTATGTTATTTCATTTCTATTCACTCTTATTTTCGATTGCTTATCATAACATATTTAGGTAAATAAATAAATATTTAAACTGCTAAGACTAACAAAAGCAATGTGAGCCGTGAATAGTAAATTTATAACTTAACTACTTTGAATGTTTGAATTTTCATTTTATTTCCGAAATAGAAGAAAAATAGAAATAAAAACCAGAAAACCACGTTATATATATATATATATAGATATATAATTACAATGCTACACAACTCACCAGTACAATCAACTGGTTCGTCTATTTCCATTTCCACAGTCGTCTCTTCCGTCACAAAATTTATTCAAACTTATGCAGTGTCCGTTAGAGCAGGAAAACTCCGAAAGGCGGCAACCAGTGCTCGATAGTGGCGCCCCAACACCTAAAGTATTGGAAATCGCCACCACTGCAACAATTAGTACATCGAGATACAGCATTCTGTAAATCATCCTAAACCTCGATTACAGGAAACGTCATATGCTGGCATGGTCAACAGACGTGCCCTAAAACTATTAAAATAAAATTGCGTTATATACTGGCATGGTCAACAGATGTGCCCTAAAACCATTAAAATAAAATTGCGTTATATGCTGGCATGGTCAACAGACGTACTCTAAAATTATAAAATAAAATTACGTTATATGCTGGCATGGTCAACAGACGTGCCCTAAAACTATTAAAATAAAATTACGTTATATGCTGGCATGGTCAACAGACGTACTCTAAAATTATAAAATAAAATTACGTTATATGCTGGCATGGTCAACAGACGTACTCTAAAATTATAAAATAAAATTACGTTATATGCTGGCATGGTCAACAGACGTGCCCTAAAACTATTAAAATAAAATTACGTTATATGCTGGCATGGTCAACAGACGTACTCTAAAATTATAAAATAAAATTGCGTTATATGCTGGCATGGTCAACAGACGTGCCCTAAAACTATTAAAATAAAATTACGTTATATGCTGGCATGGCCAACAGACGTGCCCTAAAACTATTAAAATAAAATTACGTTATATGCTACCATGGTTAACAGATGTACCCTAAAACTATTAAAATAAAATTATGTTATATGCTGGCATGGTCAACAGACGTGCCCTAAAACCATTAAAATAAAATTATGTTATATGCTGGCATGGTTAACAGACGTACCCTATAATTATAAAAATAAAATTACGTTATATGCCGCCATGGTTAACAGACGTACCCTAAAATTATAAAAATAAAATTATGTTATATACTGACATGGTCAACAGATGTGCCCTAAAACTATTAAAATAAAATTACATTATATGCTGCCATGGTTAACAGACGTACCCTAAAACTATTAAAATAAAATTATGTTATATGCTGGCATGATCAACAAGACGTGCCCTAAAACTATTAAAATAAAATTACGTTATATGCTGGCATAGTAAACAGTTGTGCCCTAAAACTATTAAAATAAAATTATGTCAAATATTGCCATGATCAACAGATGTGCCCAAACCGTTTAAAATAAAATAATGTTATATGCTGGTATGATAAACAGAAATTCTCTAAAAACTATCAAAGTAAAATTACGTTATATGTTGGCATGGTCAACAGATGCGCTATAAAACGTTTAAAATAAAATTAAGTTATATGCTGGCATGGTCAAAAGATGCGCTATAAAACGTTTAAAATAAAATTAAGTTATATGCTGGCATAGGTAAAAAATGTGCCCTAAAACGTTCCAAATAAAATTACCTTATGTGCTGCCATGAAAAACAAAAGTGCCTAAAAACGTTTAAAATAAAATTAAGTTAATAAGTGATTGAGTGTTTTGTAGATTTCGAAGTTGTTATTTTTTTTTACACATCACAGACATCATCATTATTAACTTCAAGTTATAACATTTCACGATATTAACCTAGCTATGGATATTGATTGACTATAGTTCTTAAGAGTTACATAAACAGATTTTATTGGATGAATTGAAACGTTATATTTCTTTCATATTTTTGTATATTTTAGGTATGTTTGTAAATAAAAGTTTTTGACGAATTATAACTTTGATGCTGATAAATCTGAGTCCGAGAAAGAAGTGATGAAGAGATTAGGACAAGTTGATGAAGATAAATGAAACGAAGCGAAGCCGACTACAGATCATTTTACAAGGAACGTTGCTTAAGATACTGAAAAACTGAGTTGTAATTGACAGAGATGAATGGAAACTGAAACCCAATGACTGCGTTTTACTTCACGAGCCACATAAGCGAAGAGCTTTATTGTAGTGTCGCGAGGGATGCAGGTGAAAATCGTTGATAACGTGTTTTATATGAAACATTACCTAAAGATATCCCCTCCACCCCCACCCCCGAAAAAAAGACTCCTTGTTCTAATCTTGGATTTTATCTCCATTCAACAGACATTGGCCACGTCAGAGACCCTAATAGATTAGGTATAATCATTACTAATTTTGAACTGCTGATTGGAGATACGGCAGTTGGTTACCAGCATTTTAACAATTGAAAAAAAAGAAAAAGATTAATAATCAAACCCAACCTCGTGAAATTTACTTAAAAGCTCCAAACTAGATTCAAACATTAAGTTACTCTGAAAATAAGCGAATTCGCGAAATCCAACACACAAACAAATAATTAACAATCATTAGACTGAGTTATTTGATGTGTTATTATTCATTAACTTACAGATACAGACGTGTTCTATCTAATGAAGTGATATATGGGCTAAGGGTTGGATGCATAATGGTAGAGTGTTTGCTTGGGCTATTCGTGTAAAGCTACAGAAGGATTATCTGTACTAGTTCGTTCCTAATTTGAACTGATAAATTAGTGGGAAGGTAGCTAGTCAAAACCACCCCCACCAACTCATGGACTACTACAATCGAACAGTAGGATTTAACAGCAATCTTCATAACGTACCCACGGCCTCAAAGATTGGATCGTGATTTTGCGACAACGGAACTGAAACCCTTGGATCTACAGTTTGGTATACTAACCACTAGGCCACGAGCGATCCATGATATAAACGTTATATATTTCCGTGTATAAGGACTACTTTTAGATGTAAACATTTAGATCCAGTTTCTCTTTTTAAACAAAACATTTATTTGATGACATTTTAGGAATATTTCTAGAAAGGTTCCCAACAATTGTTTTTGCAAGAAGATTTGTAAAAGGATTATAAATTAGAGATGTATTTCTTGTTTGAATCTATTTCAGTATGATATTGTCTTTCCACGATTCTAATTTCAAACTACCAGCCGGAATCACGTCTTCAGATACTCAGATGTTACCAAATTTTGTATGCAGAATTATACACGGATAGAAATAGAAAAGTTCATGTAATATTCTACATATTAAGTTACCTAAGGTTATGAGTCTTAAACAACAGTTTCCAAATTGTCTTCATTATTTTAAAATATATATTTTTAAGTCACATCCAATATTTATCGTGAAAAGTAAAAACCTTGCAATAAAGACACAAACGCAAATGATATTTAAAAAAACTAAAAAAAATGTTGTTGTTTTTTTAAAAAATAGGAAGAAGAAACTAGTGTTTAAATAAAGGAACATTCTTGTATATTTTTAAGGTTATTTCAAGCAAGAATAAGTATTAAAAAAGTGATTTTCGAACCAACACTCCACGTATAAACTAAGGTGTTTTTTTTTCTTAATCACAACCTTTCAAACATTGTTTTAGAATTTGTTTGTTCGTTGTAAAACACAATGTTACACAACGAGCTACCTATTTTCTGCCAAATATCTAGAGTTATAAGTCCATTGACTTACCAGTGAGCTACTTGGAGACTTTTTTTAAAAGTACGTAAACAGAATTTTTAAAGTTAGGGGAATAACTACAAAATATTTTCCTATTAATTTTGAAATTAATATTCACATACCTCATTAAAAACTCATTAAATGTAATTAGAAATAGTTAAACTATGGGTTGAAAGTTTGTTATGCAAAAGGTAAGTTCTAATATAAAACTTCTGTGAACAGAAAATGAAATACAAGGCAAATCAAATTAAATGGTTTGTGCACAAACGTAAGATTAGAGATAAATGTACTAACTTTAAACACATCTGTTTCTTTATAGATTTCTCTTATAGCAAATTCAGGCTAAAATATTTTATCTAAAGAGCTGCATGTAGACCGATGTTTCAGTTTCAATGACAGTAATCACAGACTATCTGAATCAAAACTTCAGTTTCTCTTGAATATGGGACCTTAATAAATTTCACTCTAATTGACCAATCTACTTATTGGCGAACCCCTTATCAGCTTAGAACCTGGACACGTGAGTTACGTCTTTGTTCATTGGATACTGCCTTAAGTAATGAAGGATTATGATACGTGACTGAAAATGTAGCTAGTATTTCAGACTTTTCCTTGGACAGGAATGCGTCTAATAGCGTTGCCAAACACACTACCTTACAACGATTATGTCATAAACTAGCATAACGATCTCTCTAAAATTACAATTGTCTAATAATTCTAATTATTTCTATATGTTTTTTCTAATTCTCTCATTTCAGTTGTAAAAGCCACTTTTCTCAGAGTCATACATTTGTAGCATCTAGCTTTTCCTATGTGCTAGTTTACATTACAAAGACCAATTTTTAATAGAATGTTCCCTCGCCTTTTCATTTCCCATGGCCACGTGGTTAAGACGCTTTACTCACAATCTGCAGGTCGTGGTTTCGAATCCCCGTCACACCAAATATGCTCGCCCTTTTAGCAGTGGGGGCGTTATAATGTCACAGTCAATCTCACTATTCGTTGGTAAAAAGAGTAGCCCAAGAGTTGGCGGTGGGTGGCAATGACTTCCCTCTAATCTTTCACTGCTAAATTAGGGACGGCTAACGCAGATAGCCTTCATGTAGCTTTCGCGAACTTCAAACCCTTCTTCTTTCCTTTGCTGTCAGTTGACCAGATATCCAGTAATTGTATTCCTTCTATAAATGAAACGCATGTACCATCTTATAGAAGGATATCTTCCAACAAAACAACATAAAACTAGAACTTTATTTTTTGACGATTAGTTCAAGTTTGTTTGTTTTTCAAAAGGTTATCTTTTCGCGTTTGGAACGTGGCAACAACTCGAAAACGGAAAATAAGTCAATAGTGCTATAATGGAACCTTAGCAAGCGAATCAAAATAATGAAATATAGATTTCTGATATTTTACAAACCTATAAATATTTATCCATCTTTCTGATGTAGAAGGGGGCGAAATCGGGGCGCTTCATTTGGGGTTTGGACGTGACCTCATGGTTAACGCGTTGGGCTGCTGATCGAATTTCCACTAAGCAGGCTTTGAACTTTCAGTTATGGGTGCGTTATAAGATTAGTAGTCAATCACGTTATTCGATTTAAATATGCGGACAAAGTCCTTATGGCGGAAGGTGCTGTTGTGGTTAGATATCTCTCCTCTGATCAGTGTACTTTTAATTAGGGAAGTCTATGCTTGAATCCTAGGGGTCTCTGCCATGTTCATTTAGCTCACGACCGCATACGATTCTGTTCAGGTAAAAACAACAACATTCCAATTTATCTATTTTTTTCGCAAACTCCTTAATAAAATACACGTCCTGCTTCTTCGCAAACCACGTATTCATTATTAGAATAGAAATAAGTGACAGAATTGATTTTTTTTGTCAGAAATTGTTTCATAAAACTGTGACTAGCATGGCTTTGCGGTTAGGGCACTCGAATCGAAGTAACCTGCAGGTCGTGGGTTCGAATCCTCTCACCGAATATGCTCGCCCTTTCAAATGTGGGGGCGTTATAATGTGACGATCAATTCCACTCTTCGTTGCTAAGAGAGTAACCCGAGAGGTGGCGGTGTTGACTAGCTGCCTTCCATCTAGTCTATCACAACAAAACTAGGGACGGCTCGTGCAGATAGCCCTCGTGTAGATTTGCGCAAAATTCAACAAACAAATACACCACTCAGAAGGTGAGCAGAAAAAGTTGAAACGTTTGATAAACAATATCATAATTCTTATGATACTTACATACATAGTATATATTAACCAACACAAAAGATTAACCTTTACTGCAATCGATCTCGGCCGAAATAACGTCCCCACTGGCAGCGGATGACAAAGACCCCCCCCCCCAATAAATTTGTGCCAAGTGTAATGTTTTGTTTTTAGCTCCCCCTCTATTTTTATATACATATAGCAGACCATATTGGATAGTGGCTGGCGACTTACAAAGTTTAAACGTGATTACTAAAGTGCAACATATTTTAGTGTTTTGTGCTGAAGAAACGAGACAGTTTGAGTTTTAACTGTTTTCTAGTCTGTTTCTCTTTATGTGTTGGTTTCGCAGTATTAGTGCAATAGAGAATGTAGTTTTAGAGGAAAACCCAGATCCACCCCGAGCAATAAACCTACATTTGTACTTTGTTTGATTTGAAAAACAACACAAGTATATATATATATATATATATATATTTGTTATTCTAATGTTGAAATGGAAGCAGTAATTTTTGAAATTAACGTTTCTAACCCAAAAGCTTCTACTGTGTGTAGTCCTTTCTTAAGTGTTTTATTTCAGAATTTTCGCGTCAAACTATACAAGGGCTATCTGCTGATATTCATCCCTAATTTTGAACTAATAGACTAGGGGATTGAGGGGGGCAGCAAATCAACAACACTCATCGTCAACTCTTGTCGGATCGAATACCAGAATTTTTAGCTTCTATTTTTAATTCACAAAAATTTGTCGTAATACGAGCACAGGTGTTGAATCCTTTTTTTTTCTTGAAATTATCACACACACAAAAAGAAACGAAACCACTGTTTATCACTTAATACAATTTTGTAGTTAGGTAAAGAAGGTCCCCAGATGGTCACTCTTAAGCTTACTGACTAACAACGCTAAAATCCAGGGTTCGATTATCCGTGGTGGCCAGAGCGCAGATAGCCTGTTGTAGAGCTTTTTGCTAAAATATAGAAGCTAAGAAAGAATTTTAGGCACCAATTGTGGCCTCTGGTTGCTTTAGCTGTCCATGAAGAAGCTAAGAAAGAATTTTAGGCACTAATTTTGGCCTCTGGTTGCTTTAGCTGTCAATGTGAAGCTAAGAAAGAATTTTAGACACTAATTTTGGCCTCTGGTTGCTTTAGCTGTCCATGTGAAGCTAAGAAAGAATTTTAGGCACTAATTTTGGCCTCTGGTTGCTTTAGCTGTCCATGTAACATTAAAGTGAAAATAAAATTAAGAACGAAAAAATCGACGTTGGATATTAACGACGAAACTGGATATTTGAATGAAGAAAGCTCGGAAAACAATTCCAATACAAACAGCTAAGTAAACTTTACGAGAGAGAGCTATAAGGTTTCCCTCCCCTCTTGTTCTGTACCCAAATGTTTGTTTGTTTGTAATTAAGCACAAAGCTACACAATGGGCTATC
>NW_013667691.1:159703-171164 GCF_000517525.1 Limulus polyphemus
GCTATCTGTGCTTTGCCCACCACGGGTATTGAAATCCGGTTTCTAACGTTGTAAGTCAGCAGACATACCGCTGTGCCATTAGGGGGGGGGGGGTTGTATCCAAATATTAAATAAGTTTGTATAAGATTGATTTCCTCTCGGTTTTTGTCAGATCTATGTGTGTCCTGTTCAGTAAGTTTTAAAGAATCTGATATTACAATGCGTATGTTTAACACGAACATTTAATTTTCTTCTGTACGTAATCTTACATATTATTCGCTGAAAAAAAAAATGTATTCAGTTCTTTCAAACACGATGTTACCAGCTGAAAAAAAAATTAGTTTACTTCTTCTGGGTTAGCGTTAAGTTGACCAACTTACAACGCTAAAACCCAAGATTCGATTTCTCGCTCAATGTGTGAATGTGCTCTAAAACAAACAAACAAATCTTCAGAACGTAATACTAACCACTGAAAACTTCGTGTGGCTCTTCAAAACAAACCGTTCTAATATTGAGATTGAAGATATATATCTATAATTTAGATTTCTTACCTTAGCTGTATTTTTCCGATATTCTTATTGGACGTTTCACATCGTGTCAGTTTCAGTCAGTAGCACAATAAAAAAGTTTAAAGTTGTCATAACGTCCAAGTAGCTTCGAACCTACAAATATACACATACGCTTCACACGAGCTCCGAAACAAGTGAACAGCGAACGTCTGTACCTTAACTTAAAACACCAAACCTAGCTTCACTAAATAGAAAAGAAGCGCCATCTCTTATCTAGTATCAGAACTTAAATTAGCAGTCTCTTTTAATATATTTTTTTCATACTTTGTACTTTCTTAATGAATACGCTCATGGCGTAAAAAAGCATTTATTATATCGTTTTCGTTTTCGTTCTCGGTGAAATGAAATATTATAGCAGAACACTGAAGGCTCAGGAGGTTGCAAGTTTGTGTCAGGAAGTTGTTCTACCAATAAGAAACATAAAAACTGACGTTGCGTACACATTTGGCTTAATTAAATGCTATTGCTAAAAAAACAACAACGAGAGATATTAACGAGAAAAGAGTTAAAAAATCATGTATTTATCACAATACACTCTAAATAATTATTGATCTTTTGTCACTCATTGTATATGATATGGATGAATAAATGCATTGTACATTGTAGATTTTTGAACAATATTAACTATAGCAACAAAATTTGATATTTGCGCAGAGTATGAGGTTTATATTTAAATGTGACGTCACTTCCTATCAAAATTGCAAAATCTCGGACTGTTCTTAGAAGTCTCGGAGAAATTGGTTCAGGGGTCAAATCTTATCGCTTTATTCATCAGTAGAGTGAAAACGTAACAAGACTATAAGACTATAACAAAGTACGTTATAAGATCATTTCTGTAAATATGACGTCACTTCCGATCAGAATAATAAAAATTCAGGTTCTCTTTAAATGGGTTTAGAAGTCTTAGGATAAATGTATTCAAAGATTCAATTTCACAATTCTCATCATTTTTAGGTACACTGAATTCATAGCAACACTACAACAAAAATAATAGTTCACGCATTAGGTAACACAGTGATGGGATGGAATCAGAAATCCAACGGTCTGCTACGATTATGCAGGTATCGTTCCTCCATTTTGTTTGTCCAGCTGCACGTGTTTGTTTAAGGAGGCAGAAACTAATAAAGAAACAGGACATGTTGTATTTTAACTTCTTTTCTCGAGAAGTCTTTTGATGTTCTTAGTGTTTCTTCCAATTATCCTAGCTTTTAAGCGCTGCCTCTTAAGAAGTAATAGGGGTGATTGCTGTGCCCAAAAGAATACAGCAACGTCGCAAAGTTATTTCGTACTTCGAAACAGAGCGTGAGAAACGGAAATACGGGCAGCCTTTACTAGGTGATCGAGGAGGAGAAATTTTAGGCGTACAATAAACTCAAAAGCAAATAAAAGAATAAGAAAAAAAATAGATCGAAACTAAAGCAGACGAATAAAATCAATACCAAAATCAAATAAACGAAAGGACGTGGCCTACAAAAACAGAAGAATTAAACACGGAGTAAAAGCATAAAAACGTAACAAGCCAAAGAGACAGTAATATGTAGTTTATTAATGTGCTTTAAATAACTTGACATAATTTGAAATGCATAATGAAGTAACATTGCTACCAATATTTCACCAATGGAGATGATCTGGAGCAAAAATGTCCATATATTTAGTTATAACTGGAGTCTGTTCTAAATGACACAGCTAAATGTTTCTACTTTAACTGCAACTAAAATTTCACCATTAGAGATGATCTGGAGCAAAAATGCCCCAAAACTTAGTTATGCCTGGAGTTTGTTCTAAATGACACAGCTAAATGTTACTACTTTAACTACTACCAATATTTCACCAATGGAGATGATCTGAAAGTGAAAATGCCCATATCTTTAATCATAACTAGAATCTTTGTTACTTACTTTGATTACTACCAAAATTTTCCCATTGGAGTATGGTACGGAGTAAACATGCCCATATCTTTAAATAAAACTAGAACCTGTGTTACTGCTACCAAAATTTCACCATTGGAGCATGGTATGGAGTGAAAATCCCCATATATTTAATTATAACTAGAACCTGTGTTACTTAGTTTGACTGCTACCAGAATTTCACTATTTGAGTATGGTATGTAGTAAAAATGCCCATATATTTCATTATAACTAGAACCTATGTTACTTACTTTGACTGCTACCCAAATTTCGCTATTGGAGTATGTTGCGGAGTAAAAATGCCTAAATATTTAATTATAACTAGAGTCTCTATAGTTGTATTAGCTTTAAGTTATTATCAATTAGTATGGTCCATCCGCTCTTCAGTTTTTCGAAAATTAAAAAGTTTAGTTTCCGGTACTTAATATAAAATCCATTATACTCACGTTACACACTGAATCATTATATTCAATACCTAACCTAAAAAAAAACTAAAACAAAGAATTAATTGCCAAGTAAAAATAATGCCCTTATACCTAGCCTTTTCTCCTTACAAGTATTAAGCAAAAAAAAAAAAAAAAACTAGCATTGGAGCTAACTTACACGAAGTTTTAGCTTTGATAAAGTCAAAACATCTGTTATAGTGTAAATCAAGCTCATTTACTTTGATGTTTTAAGCTAGAACTATATGCATAATGTATTACAATTATTAGCACGATACGCTGTGACTTTAATTATGTAAAATTTAAATTTTAATTCCTTCACTTCCTCTTAGGGGATCCTTTCTCAACGAGGAAAGTTATTAAAATGAAATTGTCTTTATTTATTTCTCCCCGTCCCCGGTGGGACAGCTGTAAGTCTCCGGATTTACAATACTAAAATTAGGCGTTCTATCTGCTATGTTAACCCAGGGGAATCTCCCGATCTGGCTTTGTTATAAGAAAACACACTTTCTTTCTGAGAATCCCTTTGGACAAATTAAAATCGTGTTAAGACTAACAATAAAATATTTTGAAAGTTCAGTCGACTGTATAAGCGTAATATCAGGTATATTTACTATAATACGGAGTTAGTTTTTTTATACCATGTTTACTTACCTGACTAGTTTTTTTTTGTTCTGACCAATATGCCTCCCTCCCCCAAACAAACTAATTTGACTAATACGTTTCTAATGGGTGGATGTTAAACCAAAATTTATTAAGAACCAAAGGACTTGTTACAAACACTACTGAATGTACATTTTACATGACGGGATATATAGCTGATGTACGACTTTAGGAAACACCAGGGATTTGGGGATTGGAATTTTCAGCCTGAACGCACGTTATGCACATGCCGGTTAAATGGCCAGGTCAGAGACACCTAGGACGTAGGTATAGCCATGCTTTAAGTTGAACTACTGACCAAATGGAAGCCAACCAACTGATACAAGATCGTTGTTCGGCACTTTGAAACTGAATAATAAAAATTGACTTTCACTTTTATATCACGCCCAAAGCTGAAGGTACGGAGCGTGTGATGTCTCGAACCTGGGACCCTTGTGATCCACAGCCATACACGCACATGTGAATTTCAAAGAAGCGTGTGTGCTACGAACAACTCTAAAATATGGATATGTTCAATGTCTTTCTTAGATTATTCCTTAGCTAAGAAGAGTTAATATTTCATGGGGATCAGGTGGTCATGTTTTAAAAACTATATCTTTGTGTAGAAAATAAAAATATTTGTTTTAAAATAAAACTATCTGTCTACTGAGCTGGGCATGGTCTCTAGCTAGCTGCCTTCCCTCTAGTTTTTATATACTTGGCAAGTCCTGGTGGTTCGGGCGCTTGACTCGCAATCTGCTGGTCGCGAGTTCGAATCTCCGTTATCGAACGTGCTCGCCCTTTCGGTCGTGGGGGCGTTATAATATGACGCTCAATCCCACTGTTCATTGGTAAAAAAGTAGTCCAAGAGTTGGCGGTGGGTGTTGTTGACTAGCTGCCTTCCATCTGGTCTATCGCTTCTAAATTAGGGACGGCTAGCTTAGATAGCCCTCGAGTAGCTTTGCGCGAAATTCAAAACAAATAAACAAACAAATAGTTTATCAATTCAAAATTGGCTGGCTAAGCTTGTGTTTGTTTGTTTGTAGTTATGCACAAAGCTACACAATGGGCTATCTGTGCTCTGCTCACCACGGTATCGAAACCCAGTTTCTAGCGTTGTAAGTCCGCAGACATACCGCTGTGCCACTGGGGGGCCTAAGCTTGTGTAGCTTCTAAAAAAACACACTCGCGATCTGTCTGTTTATTATCAACAGAAATAAAAACAATCACCCTAATTCCTTAACTTTATTTTATTTTGGCAAACTTTTAAAGGAAAAGAAGAATTTGATACTAAAATAAAATGCAGTTTAAAAATTTATCAGAGAATAGAAAGAGTTTCATGCAGGTTGCTATAAAATGAAATACTTCATGGTAGGCTTTTTGTTTTAATCACAAGCGTATAGATTCAGTTAAGTATTCTCCAAAGTAATAACTAATGGTTAGAGTTCAATATACATGTAAGACTACTTTGTTTCGTTACTACTCTAACTTAAGGTAAAGATCATTTCTAACAAAGTAAATTACAATAGCCTGATGTAATTAAATTTCAAAAGAGTGATATACCTGGGTATTTACTTAGAGAACCATCAAATAACTGACAGTTAGGAAGCTTTTGTTTCTTGTTAATGGCGCTGATGAATTATTTTTAATAAGATAAGATCACTGAAACTTTGCACCTAAGACTAAGGAACAAAATAAACTCCAATTGACTGACTGATCCAGTGGGATGTTCAGACACTTCAGCTTTTACTAACTTCCCTCTAGATTGCCTGTCTTCCCATTTCAGATTTCCAGCTTCCTCCCGCTTAAAATCCCTTGTGACACACATAAAAGAATGAAAAAAATCAAAACAGTAGTATATATATTCCAGAAAGGGGATTTTTTATACTTCAGAGAACAAATAATCTATAAATCCAAAAATGATTTAAATCAACCACTGTAGATATAAGCCAATAATTTGATCTGCTTAATTAACACGTATTTTTCAGGAAAAAAGCCATACTTTTAGAACTAATTTTTCAGAAAGAAGATTGCGTTTTTGTAGTTTATTTTGAGGCCTTTTCTTCGAAGATAGCCAACCAATATTCTCCAAGTACTATCCCACTTCCATCGGTCACTTTCTATAATTATCGCAATTGGAAATAATGATTCCCTTTCGAAAAGAAGGGAAAATAAATAGTCTGGGTGTTAAGCAAATACATTAAAATTAACTTGATAATAACCGATATTTCACCTTTGCGGCTTCTACGGGGCTAGTACATGAAACTGTTTGTGTATTAGCCCTTAAAAAGCCGCAATGACGAAACGTCGGTTAAATAAAAGTTTCTTTATAATTATATAGAGAGTATATTTTTTCTAACTTTATAAAAAAATCTAACATCCAAAGCATAGTGATGTACAGTAATTTTATGCTCAAACTGCTGCAAGTTACTATCTTTATCAACGTTTTTGATGCGTAATTTTATGCTAAAACTGCTGCAAGTTACTATCTTTATCAACGTTTTTGATGTGTAATTTTATGCTAAAACTGCTGCATGTTACTCTCTTTGTCAACGTTTTTGATGTGTAATTTTATGCTAAAACTGCTGCAAGTTACTCTCTTTATCAACGTTTTTGGTGTGTAATTTTATGCTAAAACTGCTGCAAGTTACTCTCTTTATCAATGTTTTTGCTGTGTAATTTTATGCTAAAACTGCTGCAAGTTACTATCTTTATCAACGTTTTTGATGTGTAATTTTATACTAAAACTGCTGCAAGTTACTCTCTTTATCAACATTTTTGATGTGTAATTTTATGCTAAAACTGCTGCAAGTTACTCTCTTTATCAACATTTTTGATGTGTAATTTTTTGCTAAAACTGCTGCAAGTTACTCTCTTTATCAACATTTTTGATGTGTAATTTTTTGCTAAAACTGTTACAAGTTACTCTCTTTATCAACGTTTTTGATGTGTAATTTTATGCTAAAATTGCAGCAAGTTACTCTCTTTATCAACGTTTTTTCTGTTATATTGTTTTCTGTATTTGTTTCGACTGCCATTCATTTAGTTGTGGTTATTTCTTTGTCTTTCGTTTCTGATGTAACTGATTTAATTTTCAAGCGCAAACGATTCAGTAATTGCCTGTTATTCAATAGATGGAGTTGAGTGCTTTTTTAGTTTTACACATTGTAAATCTAAATGTTTGAATAAAACAGGAAATGGCGTTCATCGGCTAACAAACTTTTCAGAATACTGTTTTAAACTGATGTCTCAAAAGCAAAACATGAACAGATCAAACATCTCCTCTGGGCTTGACGAGGAGTCGAGATGCTGACAAACATTGTCAAAATAGTTGTAACGTAAGCTTTTTATTTTTAACCACGAAAATGTTTCAAGAGTTTCAGATAAAGTTCGAGTAGCTTCCACGATTGACTTTTTGTTTTATTCTTATAGACAAAAGTAACCTTTCGGTGATTATAACGTTAAACCTTGGGGGGGTCATTTGGTACGGAGCTGATAGTCCATTGTGTAGCTTTGTGCTTAAGAACAAACAAGCAAACGTTGTTGCAAAGGTATAATTTGATTTAGTAAAATATTGTACTAAAATTTTAATAAACTAGTTGTGTGTACATTTGAATATTGTACTAAAACTGTAATAAACTAATTGTGTGTACATATGAATATTGTACTAACATTGTAATAAACTAGTTGTGTGTACATATGAACATTGTACTAAAATTTTAATAAACTAGTTTGTATAACGTGTTGCAAACGACAGTATTGTAGTCTTGATGACAATATAAGTTCTAGATTAAAGAACTATTAATAACTTCTGATCAAAGCAAGTTAACTACGTGGATCAGATCTAGAATTAATCAAAGAAAAGATTTATATAATTTCATATAGCGATCTATCTAGATGTACGTAAGTGTCATAAGCCAATTCATGAAAATCGTAAACTGATAATGATTAGATATGCATTGATTCATCATCTGGTTACCCTCTTTGTTGTCGATAGACTTGGTGTTAATCTCAATAATATACATATATGTGTTAATCTCAATACTACATACATTTTAATCTCGTTAATAATAATAATAGTTTTAAAATATTGAATTTTTGGAAAAAGAAACAAATTCCAGGCAGGATTTTGAGACATAGCTTTATTTAGCAATCAGAATGTTTAACTAAGTTTTGTTTGTTTGCTTTAGTGCAAAGCTAAACAATGGGCCATCTACACGCTGTCTACCGCGGGTATCGAACCGCGGATTTGGGCGTTGTATTTATTTTTTTTTAAAGCTGCCGCTGACCCACTAAGAAACTCACCACGTTTCGATTTCACTCTTTTTACTTGTCTTCTCATTAATTATTAAGATGTTAGCTGACCATCTCTTAAACTTATATCTTAAGTTTCCTACAGTCAATGACCGTAATAATGTGGACATCCCAAGTTATATTTATCCATCTAGTTCAAGGATTATTTTTTCCCTACCTTTAAGTTATTTGTTTCACCTATGAAATTCAAATAAACGTCCTTTACAATTCATCATAACTTCGTACACAAACCGGTCTACATGAACTGTTTCACTTATACATCAATTACATAATGTCAATATTCGGTTTTATCACATTCAGAATTTTTTGATCTACTCCAATTAGAGCTAAGACTTGCTATTTGATGAAGTCGTGAGAAGGTAATTTAGTTATTGGTTAGCCTTCTGCCCACTCTCTGTTTTTACTTCTTCAAAATGTATTACGTCACGGAATGAGTACCACCCTCAAAAACATTTTTATAGCTTGAAGAAATGAACGCTTCGTGACTGTTGCCGCAGGAGGTCTAGACAGAGCTTGCGTGCGTGTCTGTCAGCGTACAATTAAGACAGATAAATTAGGAAACTTTTAATTTCTAGTGAGATTTTTATGAATTTATCTTATCCACTAAAATTGATAATTGAATTTTTAGCAAATATATATAGGATGCTTTATAAGATTATATAACAGAGTAACAGGATGCTTTGTAATATTATATAAGAGTGTAGCAGGATGCTTTATAAGATTATATAACAGAGTAACAGGATGCTTTGTAATATTATATAGCAATGTAACAGGATGCTTTGTAATATCATATAACAGTGTAACAGGATACTTTATAACAGTATACAACAAATTAACAGGATGCTTTACAATATTATATAACAGAGTAACAAGATAATCTATAACATTATATAACAGAGTAACAGGATGCTTTATAAGATTATATAACAGAGTAACAGGATGCTTTGTAATATTATATAAGAGTGTAGCAGGATGCTTTATAAGATTATATAACAGAGTAACAGGATGCTTTGTAATATTATATAGCAATGTAACAGGATGCTTTATAACATTATATAACAGAGTAACAGGATGCTTTATAAGATTATATAACAGACTAACAGGATACTTTATAACAGTATACAACAAATTAACAGGATGCTTTACAATATTATATAACAAAGTAACAAGATAATCTATAACATTATATAACAGAGTAACAGGATGTTTTATAAGATTATATAACAGAGTAACAGGATGCTTTATAATATCATATAACAGAATAACAAGATGCTTTATAACAGTAATAGTACGACATTGCATGTTGTTACTCTGTTATTAATATTATAAAGTATTCTGTTACACTGTTTTATGATATTACAAAGCATCCTGTTACACTGTTATATAATATTATAAAGCATCCTGCTACACTCTTATATAATATTACAAAACATCCTGTTACACTGTTATATGATATTACAAAGCATCCTTTCAGTCTGTTATATAATGTTACAAAGTATCCTGTTACTCTATTATATAATATTATAAAGTATTCTGTTACACTGTTATATAATATTACAAAGCATCCTGTTACACTGCTATATAATGTTACAAAGCATCCTGTTACTCTGTTATATAATGTTACAAAGTATCTTGTTACACTGTTATATAATATTACAAAGCATCCTGTTACACTGTTATATAATGTTACAAAGCATCCTGTCAGTCTGTTATATAATATTACAAAGCATCCTGTTACACTGTTATATAATGTTACAAAGTATCTTGTTACTCTGTTATATAATATAAACTACTAGAATAAAACAAATAATGTAATTAGATAAATATTTTCTTTGCACACCATACAACTATTTTACTGGGTGTGTAAGATTTTGGACAATGAAAAACAGTGAGACAGTAACACCACCTTTGTAGCAAAAGTTATGTCCGAAGTCTAAGCTGCGAGTGATTATCGTGTACACTTCAATAATTGACAAGAAGACGTCTGCGTTTGTGTGGAAGATTGATTAACTTTTTTCCAGGTAAAAATAAAATTGGAAATTATGACCACACCCAAGGTGTGTTCATGTTTTTGTAGCATTAAAAAAATATGTTCTTAAAGAACTGAGTTACTGACTATCCTCAATTAATTAATTGAAATTACTCTGAGAGAAATTTGAACCCATTATATTATATGTAGTATTTTGATTGGGGAAGATTTAAAGCTTTTACTTTTTGTCCCCCAGAGAAAGAGTTTATGCATGGCTAGTTTAATTTAAAATCCACAGATGGCAGCGTAGTACTAAATTTAGATTAAAGAGGATATTTGTAAGCACAAAGCTGCACAATTTGCTATATGTGTTCTGCCCATTGCGAGCATCGTAGCCTGAATTTTCATATTATAACCCCTCGGATTTAACTCTAAGACACCGTGTTGGAATAAATCAAAAAGTAACAAAACCATAAAAATTTCAAGGAAACGAAAAATAATAAAATAACAACAAGATCAGAATTTCTCAATACCAAGTCTAATCGATAGCAGTCTAAAACTTTACATAATCACTTAAAAACTAGTATTACACTTAATAAGATTTATAGCTACATTTAAATTTCGTGACAATACAGTGAGAAAACTGGTCATAATTAACCAGTAACTGCAGAAACTTAACGTCCAGAAGTTCACTTTGATACAATTAAGACTAATGTTTGACATGTGGTATAAACAAAATAGCAAAATAATTATTCACTATGGAAAAATTAGTTCTATACGTATTGAGAGGAACTAGTAATTGATAATATAATTAAAACAGTGAGTAACTTACTGTAAAATGAGAAAATAATGAGCTACTGTAAACAACATGAAGGTTAAGTAATAGAAAATAGTGAGTTATCACGAACAAAGATAAGAATGCGTTGAATCACAGAATGACTCACAGTGCACGTTGGTGATAAAAAGTGTAAGAAAGCCTACATCATAATACTCGCATTCTAAAGATAAGAATGCGTTGAATCACAGAATGACTCACAGTGCACGTTGGTGATAAAAAGTGTAAGAAAGCCTACATCATAATACTCGACATTCTAAAGATAAGAATGCGTTGAATCATAGAAGGACTCACAGTGCACGTTGGTGATAAAAAGTGTAAGAAAGCCTACATCATAATACTCGTCATTCTCTCGTTAGCCATCGACCCTGATACATGCTAGTATGCAGCCTGTCTCATACCCTACGCCGCCGTTAATCATCGACGGACTACCGGACACGGCTAACTTCATCCGCCGCTACAAGCATCAAGCCCGAGTATTCTCTGAACGCACCCGATGTCTACGTATGGGAGGTATACTCCTCCAACCCAAGTCACTCGAAAACTTCCGCTACCTTCGCCACCCTTGGTCTTCAAACCCTCTCGTCACTTTCCAACCCCCCAAAAGCAATGCCAGTCTCCACACAATATTTCTCAGGAACGTCCATTCATCCTTTACGCCAGAGGAAATTCATCAAGCCCTGGAAATTACAACCAACTCTACGATCCACGCAGTCCACCGTATCCTGTCAAAGGAAACAGGTTCACCCTCCACGTTCATGAAAGTTGTCACAACTTCCAAGACAACAGCAGATTCCATCCTC
>NW_013667691.1:172164-176399 GCF_000517525.1 Limulus polyphemus
TTGGCTTAAAATAATGATAAGAAGATGTGTTAGAATACATGGTGAGGAATGTGGTGGTATAATACCTGGTGAGAAGATTGGCTTAAAATAATGATAAGAAGATGTGTTAGAATACATGTTGAGGAATGTGGTAGTATAATACCTAATGAGAAGATTGGGTTAAAATAATGATAAGAAGATGTGTTAGAATACATGGTGAGGAATGTGGTGGTATAATACCTGGTGAGGAATGTGGTGGTATAATACCTAGTGAGAAGATTGGCTTAAAATAATGATAAGAAGATGTGTTAGAATACATGGTGAGGAATGTGGTGGTATAATACCTGGTGAGAAGATTGGGTTAAAATAATGATAAGAAGATGTGTTAGAATACCTGTTGAGGAATGTGGTGGTATAATACCTAGTGAGAAGATTGGCTTAAAATAATGATAAGAAGATGTGTTAGAATACATGTTGAGGAATGTGGTGGTATAATACCTAGTGAGAAGATTGGGTTAAAGTAATGATAAGAAGATGTGTTAGTATACATGGCGAGGAATGTGGTGGTATAATATCTAGTGAGAAGATTGGGTTAAAATAATGATATTAGAATACGTGGTGAAAAATATGGTGGTATAATTCATCACATCAGTAATTGCCCTTAGATTCTTCGGTGAGAAGAGTGAACTATAATAAAGATGGGAAGAGTGAGCATGGTGAGCTTGAATATATGTGGTAGACGAAAATACATTCGTAACATTAACTATAATACCATAAAATGAAAGATTACTTTTGGTGCACGATGAAATACTAGAAATAAACAAGTTATAGTAATAAATAAAAAAGAATCTGAGTAAAGAAATCTTCTGAAACCTAATAAAAGAATATCCCGATGTATAAACTGTGTTTTTTTCATACAAGATAGTTAAATATAGTAATAATAATAAGAGTTAATTTAGAAATATATATATATATATATATATATATTACCATATTTATGTTGTTAATTGCTACAAATTAGAATTGGAACATTTTTTATAATAAATTAATTTCCAGATTTTATGGATGGGATCTTTATATTTCACCTTTCGAGTTGAAACCTTTTTGTAGAATAAATTCTATTTTTAGTTTATGATGAATGGACGTATTACATATTCCACCATTATACATATTTTATCCTTTATGCAGTGAATCACAAATAAAGAAATTAAATTAATTTTATATAGTGAGATGCGTTCTATTGAAACGTCAGAAATGTATTTTTCATTACCAACAACTCGAAAAGCGGTGTGGATGAAAAACACACGCAAGATCAGTCTGTTATTTGTTTACTTGCAGTAAATTCTCTTTGGAAATGTTCCAGGTATTTGCCTACAGTGTTACACGTTTCAAGAAGTGTTTGAATAGAATTTATCTAGCCATCATATTCATCTTATATTATTGATGCCAAATTTATTAAATGGTTATTTAGGTGCTTCAGTAAGCATTGGATTTTGAGGTTCATTCTTTAGCGTTTTAATTGACTTGTCTTTAATCTGTAATGTACTGGTATTATTAAGATTATTTTAATTTTTTACATGTAATTTATTCTTACTGTGAACTAGCAGAGTACCCCGCGTTACTCGGATGAAAATACCTTTAAATAACCTGACTTGTTTTGATTAAATCAACCGTATTAATCATGCTTTGTTTTTCCAAAAAAATCAAAATTATTTTTTACCTACTAAGTATTTTGATTAAAATCAATAAAAAATAACAATGTGCGAAAAAATGAATAAAAAATTACTAAACTTATTTTAATCAAAGCCACACCGGATACATTGCTCCTGCCTCTTGCATGGCATTTCAAGTTATTACTAAACTTATTTTAATCAAAGCCACACCGGATACATTGCTCCTGCCTCTTGCATGACATTTCAAGTTTCGAAAACAAAATTCCTTACCTTTTGGTGTCCTGGTTTCTGATGTGTGGTCAAGTGTCATTTTGACTTTATTATCGTCCCAGTTAATGAAGAATTGCAACACAATGTAAATGAAAATTTGCCGATACCAAACGTTTTTGTAAAGTCATCGTATAGCTGATTCTTGCGAGTACACGCAAGCAAAGCAAAAGTTATGGTTGAAGATGTGTAGAGAAAGCACCAGCCTTTTTCAGGGAGTTAGAGAGTAGGTATGTGTGTGTATGTGAAAGAGATAGAGGGGAAGAGAGCAAAGGGAGAATGAGCAGAGAAACAATGAAGGCTGCACGAAGTTTCTAAATCGTTTCAATACATAATTGATCATGGATAGAATTATTAAAAGTCCTCACACAGAGAAGAAACATAAATAACAGCCTTCTTGATCACACATTACCACAAAAATCCAGCCTTTTCAATTTGAGACCAATTGGTCGTCCTATTTGCCAAAAATTACTATAGTGGTCAATTTGTCCTCAACTTGCGGCCTCAAAATGGCCTTTGAGGTCGTAGCCACATAGCCCGTGTTACTTCCCCCCCAAAAAAAAAGTTGTATCTGTACCCCGAGTTTGGAGTTTTTAGCTATAAAGATGTGACCGTGCGTAAGGAGAAGACTCACAGAGAGAGAGACATTCGAGTTTATAGATATGTATAGATTTAATTCTACAATCTTATAATATAAACAAAATTTGTTCATAATAAGTGGAATATTTCTATCTGAATAGCACCTTATACACACGTGAGCATATGGTTTTGTTTTAGAGAAAAGCCACATTGGGTTATCTAGGATGATCACGTATTTTGAAATAGTCATGTATAACGAGCAAAATGGTCAGTATGACCACAAAAGCAGATGAGTACTTTTACTAGCCAAAGAAATGTCGGTTTTGTATAGGTGGAGCTAAAATCAATAGGCAGATGATCTACATTGATCGAAGGTCCTGTGACATAAGGAGGATGACCAAGATGACCATCAATTGAAAGATCTCTTATGGATAAAAAAATGTAATAAACTTGACTAAATGCACCGACCTTAAGCTCTATTACTGATGTAAAATTTCTAAAGTCACCACATTCAATAAACCAAAGTGACACTTCAAAACTAGAAAGTTTACCAGAAGTTTTATTGTATTAGAGAAACAAAAAGTATTACCACATCCTTAAGTTATATCGCACAAAAAGAGTATAGAAATGTCATATTTTTCAATTATCAGAACAGCCAAAATCATACTGTTCAAGACAAGTTAAGGATGTGACTATATTTATGATTTGTTTGTTTGTTTGTTTTTAATTAAGCACAAAGCTACACAATGGGCTATCTGTGCTCTGCCCACCACGGGTATCGAAACCCGGATTCTAGCGTTGTAAGTCCGCAGACATACCACTGTGCTACTGGGGGCCCTATATTTATGAAATTATAGTCATACTGTTCAAACATCAGAACAGCCAAAATCATATTGTTCAAGACAAGTTAATGATGTGACTATATTTATGAAATTATAATCATATTGTTCAAACATTAGAACAGCCAAAATCATATTATTCAAGACAAGTTAATGATGTGACTATATTTATGAAATTATAGTCATACTGTTCAAACATTAGAACAGCCAAAATCATATTGTTCAAGACAAGTTAATGATGTGACTATATTTATGAAATTATAATCATATTGTTCAAACATTAGAACAGCCAAAATCATATTGTTCAAACAATAAAACAGCCAAAATCATATTGTTCAAGGCAAGTTAATGATACGGCTATATTTATGAAGTTATAATCATATTGTTCAAACATTAGAACAGCTAGTCATATTGTTCAAGAAGAGTTAAAACACTATAAGAAATACCCGCCCTCCGGGCAGGTATAACTGCTAGTCCATGTGGAAGGCTATTGGGCCTGCGGCCTTTTCTGGAATTGTCTGCAATTCTACAACAATGTACTCATACTTGACATTCAATAATGTTCACCATCCATGAGAAAAATGATTTTATTGAAATTCTAGTTTAAAAATGAGCTATCATCACAGCATTACATCACAGAGTAGATTTTATTGGAGTATTTCTTTGTAGACGCAGTTCTCAATGAAAGTGTCTTGCTTTTCTGTTGCAACACTCATGAGATTTTCACTCAAGAAAAACAAATTTTAACTATTTGAAACTTACTCCTTTTAGTTTGCAATTTTTATTGGTTAAATCTGAAACATATCATTTTTTATGGAAATTTCAATTGTTTTACTTATTGCTCAGCTATAAAAATACTACCTAGTTATAAAAATATTACCCAGTTATGATTGGTGAT
>NW_013667691.1:176760-178331 GCF_000517525.1 Limulus polyphemus
GTGCGGTAGTTTCCGAGATCCGAGTTTTGGACGTATACATCGCAAGCTCCATTATAATAAGATTACGACATTCATGAAAATAAAGTCATTGTTTAATAAAGATTAACAACAAGATCACATTCATAAAACTAAAGTCATATTGTTCGAGAAAGATTGACAACATGACCACATTCATAAAACTAAAGAAAGATTGACAACATGACCACATTCATAAAGTCATATTGTTCAAGGAAGATTAACAATATGACCACATTCATAAAACTAAAGTCATATTGTTCAAGAAAGATTAACAATATGACTATAGTCATGAAAATAACGTCATATTGTTCAAGAAAGATTGACAACATGACCACATTCATAAAACTAAAGTCATATTGTTCAAGAAAGATTAACAATATGACTATATTCATGAAAATAACGTCATATTGTTCTAATAGTATATCAGCGTGATCACATCCATAGAGTTAAAGTAATGTTTTCGAGACATTTTGACTGAAATTGGAGAGGTTATCTTGATATACATGTAAACACATTCACATGTCATAGCTTAAATGTTAAAGATCAATTTTACTTTCTCAGCAAGATTAATTTCTATATTGGGTTTTGAGAATCGAAAGACAGTGCATATAGGCTGACTATGATTGATTAAATTATGAAATGAATCAAAATAAAATTTAAAGGAAGCATTCGGAGAAAACTTCGGAAATAAAAACCAGCTTTTTTTTTGTGCGTGTTTCTTGCTCATAAGACCAACTTAGGCCTCAGCTATTTGTTACATCTTTATGTTTAGTTAAAACTAATGGTGGTAGAGCCGGAAGACACACAAAAAAAAGGTGTATAAGTCACAATTTTAGCATCTTGGATTAGTTTGTCGAGTTTTACAAACATGTATCTGTATTCTTAGTTCGGATTAAATAAGTAACTAATAAATGTATGAAAGATTTGTTTGTCCTTCTATTAGTCAACAAAGGACAATGATATGCAAAAAAAAAAACAGTATGAAAAACTTGTTCTGTATTGGATATACAAACGTAAATATGGCATGAATTGGAATTTTCAACCAACAAAACACTAAGACCAGATTACATACATCTAGGGTCCGTAATTTTGAATTACTGACCAGTATAGGATGGCACCAGAAAGGTCGTCTTCAACTTTTTAAACAGAATGTCGGGATTGACCGTCAATTTTATAACGAGCCCCCCAGCTGTACGTGTTCAAAGACATGTAGTTTCGAACCTTGGACCCTTTGTAACGAAACCCGGCACACTAACCACATTTGGAACAAATGTTGAACGAACCGAGAAACATTTAAAAAAATAGTTCATCGTGTCAGCACATGGGTGTATCCATAGTATAGTAACAGAAGTTGTGATTTATATATTATCTATAATAAGTTTATTGAATTTGTTTTACTTATCCTTCTTTAAAAAGTCCAGTTAACATGGGTTTTTACTTTTTAATAACAGTTAATAATTTTGTTATTAATTTATTGAAATGGAGTTTTCTCGAGAAATTATGACACTAAAGAATTGCACTTTTTCTGCTCTTCGAAAATTGTTTGTTTGTTT
>NW_013667691.1:179114-184394 GCF_000517525.1 Limulus polyphemus
AATTGTAAGTCCGCAAACATACCGCTGTGCCACTGGGGGCGTCTCTTCGAAAATAAAACGAACACCTGACATGTATTTGAGGCTAGTTTTATATTTTAAGAAAACGTCTATGAACCGTTATTAGGCATTATATGTTAACGTTGAAATTGGTATTTTCTGAATCCTTCCATTAAGGCTAAAGAAGATTCGTTACGTGACTAGATGTACTTCCGCAGGATCCTCGAAAGTGTTCTATTTCAAGAGCAAATAAAATCAAAATTAAGAGTAACAAATATTTTTATTTTTTGCTTTTCAAGTTCATCTGTCATGTTGTGTTTAGGTCTACAGAGTGCATAATTCTTCTCGTGATTCATGGCATGGCACGTTTTACTGACGTCACGACAATACAAGCTGCAACGTTAAGCGTCCGTTATGTGACTTCATTTTAGTGTCTACTGACTGACTGACAGACAACACACTTTCTTATAGATATCACATTGAAATCTGTATATTAAATTGTATATTAAGCGAAACTCTGCTAGTTATTAGTTATTTAAAATTCTAGTGAACAAAATTTGCGGCTTGTCTCTCCGCCCTATTCGTTTTTATTTAATGTCTTCAGATATTATCCGAACCGCAGCGCCACCTTACGACATTCTATAACTGTCAAAAGCGGGAGTCGGTGAGTTATCCTTCCCCGGTACTTGTCTTTCATGTTTTATCACGCTCTTTCACTTTATAATTTTGGCTCGCACGTGCGTGTAAAATGTGCAACTGCCTTCCGTCGGTTACTCAGGAATTCTTCCATTTTCTGGCCAATTTCAAAAAGACAAAATAAAAAAATCTGAAATCTGTTCTTGATTTATATTCCCTAATAGTTAAGCAAGCAAGTGGTTTTCTGCCGCTATAGTCTCGTTGCCTAGCAACGTAGCTTGCAACGTTTTCTTGGGCTGGGTGGCAATCGCGAGAGTTTACCATTTATAAAGAGGCTCAGAGACCTTAAGGTGACCAGAAAGACGTGAGGGAAGTCCCAACTTTAATCGAGTGAGTCCACTACTTTTTCTGTCTGTTTTACTGTGCTTTCAGATAGCTTTGAAGAAAAAACGGCAGCAATAAATTATTATTATTATTTTTTAATAAGTTTAGTATTATGAATTATATTCAGAGAGAAATAAGTTCAGGGTACCGTAAACGATACTGATAATACAATTTCCTATAGCTAGATACGTCACTGGTTTTTGAAGAGTAACTGTTACACCGACGCAGCTCACCTTCACTAAATATAATCTCTGCGAAACACGCTCGTATAGGTTTCGAATTGTGAAATTCGAAACCACATAAATTAATCAAAGGCATACAGATATACTATGAGCTCCTTCCCGGACTAGTTTTTTAATTATTGTACTTCTGGTACTTCGATTATCTCTTGACATGAAGCACCAATGTTGACGCTCATTTTGTTATTTATTTTGCCTCACCAGTGACTCGGTGTAGGGTTACAACTCTAAAAATCGGGTTTCGCTATCCGTTATGGGCACAGCACAGATAGCCCATTGTGTAGTTTTTGTATAGATACGTCACATCATATTTTTGTATTTTTGAAAAAAAACAACTCTTTCTTTAAAGTGAGTCAATCCACAGAACTTGTTGTTGACGAAAAATATCATTATTGACTCTCTCCCAGACATGGTATAGAACATAAGTCTATCCACCGAATGCATTGTTGACTCTTTCATGGAGTCATTAAATAATGAATGCTTATCAACAGAAGGTAATGTTCTAGAAAAATATCGTTATTTGCTCTCTCCTAAGCTCGTTAAAAATGTAAGTCTATTCACCGAATGCATTGTTGACTCTTTCATGGAGTCATTAAATAATGTTTGCTTATCCACAGAAGGCGATGTTCAAGAAAAAATCATTATTGACTGTATTGTGGAGTAGGTAATATCAGTGATGACTCACTTACAATATCGTTCTTTAACGTGAGTCAGTCTACAGAGATAATGCTGACGTTTCACAGATTTGTAACTCTATCTATAACATGTGTTTTTAGCTATGGCCGTCAATGTTGATTAACTTATTTATCAATTCATTTGTTAATGTAAATATATTCACTTAATATACTTCTAAGAAAAACACCCCATTGGTTCAACAGTAAACTTAACGGTTTATAACCCTAAAATCCGAGTGGATACAACACAGATAACACATTCTGTAGTTTCACTCTTACCAACAGCCAATGAACTAAAAGTATAAAATTTAAGAATTGACTATTTTTAGAGATTTGTGAATTAATGTAGTTTTCTACACTGATTACATTCCTGGCGACGAACAACAAAAGAGGGAATTCGTTTGCTTTTTTTTTACGTTTAAGTATAGTTTCTTTTTCCCAACTTAAATCGCAACGGTGATTTTTTTCATGTAAATCTTTCCATCGTTTGTGTGTTTCTAACAATGACTCTCAATCTACTCTTTCAGAGATCGGTTCGGTAACTTAAGCCTATTTGTTTCATATGTACGAGAGTTGATTATTTCCCAAATCAGATTTTTTCATAAATACGAGAGTCGACTCTTTCACGAGTCATATATTGTTCATAAATATAAGAATTGATTCTTTCACGAGTCAGATATTGTTCATAAATATAAGAGTTGACTCTTTCACGAGTCAGATATTGTTCATAAATATAAGAGTTGACTCTTTCACGAGTCAGATATTGTTCATAAATATAAGAGTTCATTCTTTCACGAGTCAGATATTCTTCATAAATATAAGAGTCGACTCTTTTCCGAGTCAGATATTGTTCATAAATATAATAGTTGACTCTTTCACGAGTCAGATATTGTTCATAAATATAAGAATTGACTCTTTCACGAGTCAGATATTGTTCATAAATATAAGAGTTGACTCTTTCACGAGTCAGATATACACGGAATTATTTTTAATTTTATATTAGGAATTCTTTGACAGTTTTTAATTCTACACAGTCCAGTTTTACTGCAAATGCTACTGTATAGATAGTAGTTTTTTTTTATACGTTTTGTAGACTTGCCATATGTTTGTTTTTTGCCAACTCATAGATTTAAATTTACGATTTTACTTTCATGCAAATCAACTTCAAGGCTACTGTTGTTTCCAATGTAACAATTCCAATAAGTTTTTTTTTAAATTATATTTATGAGACATCTACAAGAAGCGCTGTCGGAACACCGGTTTCAAGTCGTAATTCAGATAATTGATTTTTTCTTCTATTTCTCAGAATTGCAAATTTACAAGAGAAAGTGTTTGTTGCTGGGCGCAGTGTCGTTTGTTTTTCTGTGCAAAGCCACATTGGGCTATCTGCTGTGTCCACCACAGGGAATCGAATCCCGGATCTTAGCGTTATAAATCCGTAAACCTATCGCTGCCTTACCTGGGGACGGCGTGGTATCTATTCCTCAATAACATGTTTGTACTTAATTCTTTCCTGCTTTTGTTTTCGTAAGAAAGTCCGGATATTGCTGGCTGTGATCCCAATATGTTTGAAAGACATTTGTATAATTACTAAGAATGTGGAGATTATTTTACTAACGATCAATAATTATACTCACAGACTATAATATTAACCCGTTACCAAAGTTCAAGATATTGTCTTGAACACAGTGTCCATTTGAATGAGAATTATATCCAGCAAGATCAATACAAAATTAATTAAAAATTAATCACTACTTCCGTTTCTGTTCGTTGTTCTATTTACAACAATACTAAGTCGCCATCTTTGAGTGTTAAGTGTTACATGTGCGTTTCGTTCACTAACTGTTAAATACTCTTTAGAGCAAGGCTTAGCAAGTATTAACGAAGCTAACAGGAAGTTAGAAAAATGAAATAAAGTTGAATTATTGTTTTTGATTAAACCACATAAAGGTCAGAAGATACTGGTTTTATATACAAAACGTCACAGTTTATTACATTCTATGACCATTCTTGTGTATAAATTTCGTAAAATAAGTAAGAATATTTGGCGTTTAAAAATGAACAATTTGTTACGTCATTGAACAATCATATAAATTACTGCTTTCCACTCATTCTAGGGATGGAGATCTGTCCAAAAATTGGAAGTGGAAAGCTTGCGTCAACATCAGAAACAGAACCTGTAAAAACCCACTTTGTGCTTGTAATCCTAGGAGCAACTAGAGTTGGGAAGACAGCTATAATACAGCAATTCTTACACGCGTCTTTTCCCGCCGACTATAAGGCCACAGTAGAAGAATTCCACAGGAGTCGATATGACATGAAGGATTTTGTCTTAACCCTTGACATTCTTGACACCAGCGGCACTTACGAGTTTCCGGCGATGAAAAGATTAGCTATGAATGCAGGTGATGCCTTCGTTCTAGTGTATTCCATCGATGACGCTCAATCGTTTGAAGAGATGTGTCGAGAACGAGAGTTGATCCACAAAGAACGACCTATAGATGTTCCTATGGCTGTGGTGGGAAATAAATGCGACCTAGAAGAATACAGAGCAGTCAAGAAGGAGCTAGCCGAAAGCATTGTGACTATAGATTGGGGGAGTACATTCATTGAAGCCTCTGCAAAGAACAACACCAACATCATTCAGATTTTCAACGAGCTTCTTACTCATGCTTATGCACCAGGTGTGCTTTCTATCTCTTTAGAACAAAGACGCCAGTCTCTTCCTTGCTGCAGTGTGAGTCCTAAAGAGAAACGTGATTCAACACCGAAACGCCACAGTTGCGTCGTATCGTGAAATAATGTGAAGACTCTGCATGTTGCTGGTTGTGGTTTAATAATCCTAAGAAAACATGATGATAAATTAACATTACTAAATTGAATTAAATATAATCAACTGTTGTAATACAATTACCTGTTCATTGAAATAAAAGTATTTTAAAGAACTGTATCCAATCCAATAACTCGTGAACGGCTTATAGACTTGTGCTCTTTCTTTTTATTCTGTAGAGCCTTGTGCTGTTGCTGGTATATTTCCAGATAACGAAGAATGACAGAGCTTCAAGTCACTGATTCTGCTGGTAAAGTACCAAACAACGGAGAAGGACAGGATTTCAAGTCACTGATGTTGCTTTTAGATTACCAGATAAAGAAGAAGGACATAGTTTCAAGTCACTGATATTGCTTTTAGATTACCAGACAACGGAGAAGAAAACGTTTCAAGTAATGATGTTCCTGGTAAACTACCAGACAACGGAGAACACAGAGTTTCAAGTCATTGATGTTGCTTTTAGATTACCAGACAACGAAGAAGTATAGAGTTTTAAGTCACTGATATTGCTTTTAGATTA
>NW_013667691.1:184447-195622 GCF_000517525.1 Limulus polyphemus
ATTGCTGGTAGATTATCAGACAACGGAGAAGGAAACGTTTCAAGTAATGATGTTCCTGGTAAACTACCAGACAACGGAGAACACAGAGTTTCAAGTCATTGATGTTGCTTTTAGATTACCAGACAACGGAGAAGGACAGAGTTTCAAGTCACTGATGTTGCTTTTAGATTACCAGCCAACGAAGAAGGATAGTGTTTCAAGTCACTGATATTGCTGGTAGATTACCAAATAACGAAGAAGGGCAGAATTTTAAGTCACTGATCTTACTGGAAAATTACTACACACATCCAAATCCTCAAAAACTTCACACATAACTTCCAGACTCAAAAGTGTTGAGGTGTTGATCCAATTTATTTTGTTTCTTATTCGCTTTTACACGGTTCATTATATTTTTTGTTAGCTAAGAGGAAAGTAACAACATATATTTTAAGGTTTCAATGTTTTCTTTTTTTTTTGCTGAGGCTCGATAACAAATATTTAACGCTGAACTTAAAATACATTATTTACTTCCAGAAAACCGTAAAGTGTAACGAAAAGAAAATAGAGTCATATCATAAAAAATAAAAGTTATATGTTAAGTCGAATATTTAATAACAATAAAATATTCACATATTTTAACAGTTCTAAGGAGATTTACTTCTATAGCTTTTTTCTATAATTCCCCGAAAGAAATCAATATATTTTCCGAGTATGATGTCATAAGCTAAGTTACCTTAGGAACCTCAATAGGATCATGACCCAGTACATTTGCGTTTATTGGGTCATGGGCTAATGATATATACTCCTTATGCTAAATCTCTGGAAGGGTAATTTGTTTTAATCACTCGCACCACTATACAGTTGTGTGTTGTCTGTCATTCAGTCAGTAGACACTAAAATACCATCAAATAAGAGACGCTTAACGTTGCAATTTTTACTGTCATGTCGTCAGTAAAATGTGTGCATGCCATGAATCACAATAATAATTTTGCCCTCTGTCGGCTACAACACAGTCTGAGATATAAACTTCGAAAGCAAGAAATAAAAATGTTTGTTACTCTTAGTTTTGGTTTTACTTACTCTTGAAGGAGAACACTTTCGGGGATCCTGCGAAAGTACACTTAGTAAGACATTTATGTATATCAAAGCACATTGGAAACAAACAATTATATCGGTCGTTACACGTTACAGTTTTCTTTCTATGTTTACAAAGTTCCTTCTCACTTGTGAGTTAGATAGATCTGTCGTACACCATGCAGAGGTTTGAGTACGTTATTCTAAAACGATTTTTAATCTGTAAATCAGCAAGTAACGTGATATCCACAGCCGATTCAAAGTCGCGATGGAACAGAATGTATCACAAGTATGTTTTAACGTTATTTGGAATTTCGTAGGTATTGTTATGCCACCAAAAATTGTTGCATTTGAGAACCGTATTTAACAGCCTATTCCTACGCAAAATATACATACAATGAGGTCATAAAGATGTACGATATTCCTTGCACTTATTGCACACTGGAAAATGAAGAAATGTGGATCAATCTGGGAAACCAGAACCATCCAGAAAGCGATCTGCAAGAAGTCATACCCGGGCCATGGTAAGCAAAGTGCGGTGTCTTGTAACAGGTAAAAAACGACGAACACAAAGGGCAGTGGCAAAAGCCGTCCACGTGCCCCAAGCAACATAATAAAGAAGAACCTCCATTTAGAAAAAACACAACAAAAAACAAGTCACATGTATACAAGCTGCTTCTATGACATACCGTTCCATGATCGCATACCTCAAGTAGCTGGAGAATGAAAAGGGTATTCATGCTATTCCACGCAAAGACGTATCGATCAAGTACTGGTGATTCATGTGTATGAATTTCTTTGCGATTGGACTGTTGAAATGGACACTGGGAAACAGTTATTTTCATACACTAGATAGCTTATGGAAAGCCTACAGGGAGAAGTGATGGGTTTTTGACAGCCTTACGCTGAAGCTTATTGTAATGAAAAGTACGCTACAGGACTATTGGTGTACGGCCCTCAGATAGAACATGGACTGTGTTACGACATGGTGAGGCTACAAAATTGTTTTAATATGACGTACTCATCCTCTGTATATGTTTCTAAGAAATGGGGTATCCGAAAAAATCTACCTTATGACTGCAGGGTGAAGCAACTCATGTGTTAATATAATATTATTTTATGTATTATTGGTCCACTGTATGTGTTTTTGGCACCCCTGTAGGTGAATTATTTTGTATGTCTTGCTGAGAACAGACTCAACTAACTCGGTGTCTGGGGTACAAATCGATATTTGAAGTCTGTTTCTTAAATTAACACGGCGTCTAGTTGCGGCTGTGCATGCTTGACATGGTTTCGAAATAAGTTCCCTACGATTGTAGCGAGCCAGTATCGGCAGATAGTGGTTATCTGCTTGTGTTATAGATAAGGATCTGTTTTGTTCAGGGGACTAGGCAACTTCACCCCTGGATTTAAAGCAGTTTTACATTCTTGTAAGACAATATTTAAGCATTTGTTTAGCCAACTCGTGACAGTCTGCTGCGACTGGCTAATTTCGATTCATGAGATGACTTTCAACGTATGTGAAGTATCCAGGTACCTTATTTGAGGTCTAGTCATGGGTTATAAACAATTTGGTGCAATTCAAACTATGTGATCCACTTCTAAGTGACAATTGTCTTAAAATTGTACAAGACCACTGTATATAACATTAGCTGATTGGTCAATCATTTCCACTTCAGGTCACGTGGTCGATAATCTTCACAACAATGAACTGCAAAGAGAGGCTGATATTTTTTTATAACAAGGATTTTGCATGGTTATAAACTTAATATTACAAACTTCGATTACTTTCTATTTGTTTTGTGTATTCTTCAATGCATTTTCTGCCTTATTACTAATGAAATAAACAAGCAATGAAAGTTTAGAATACTGTACTTTTATTGATGAAAACTATAAATTAAAACCATCTAGTACAGAGAGAGAGTGAAAGTGATCAGTGTCTGATTAGCTATGAATAAATACGAATATAACTAGATTTCCGCATGTTCGTAAACATTACAAATTCATTGGGTGCTGACAAATAAAATATAAAATTGCTGGTTGATAGCTGAAACTATATTATCTCAGCAAAGGCAAGAGTTCCCGAAACACGTTAAACAGTAGATACGTTGCATAAAAAATACAACAATCACGGTTGTTGTTCGACAAATAATTCAACAATAAAAATAATACCACATTTAATATATCTATGTTCTTTAAAGAACGTTACAAATTCCTCGCTGAACTAACACTAGACTATAATTAATTGAGATTAGGTGTAATTATCTCCAGGTACTTAGTGTTTATTTATCGACATTTGAAGAGCAGTCTCTTGACTCCGACCTGAGATTTCATAATATGTAACACAGTTCTTTAGTTTAGTATTTCAAAACACATTTAAAGATTCAAAGGTTGTCATCTCCAAATTTTAACTACACTCTACTTGAGCTGTAAAAAACGTCTGTTTATGAGCGAATATCTTATGATTTTATTCTCACAAAAAAACAGAAACTTAATAGAATAAAAAAAGGGAATTTTAGCAAAAACATATGTATCGCGAAATCACAACAATACTGCTCTTAACAAAGCCTAAAATACAAACAATCTTACACATGGATATGACGTGAATAATATTTATATATATTTAAAAATAACTCGTACAAGCATTGTTTAATATAATCTAAATACTTGGTGTATAACAGGCCACCTAGTGGTGAGTAAAGGCATTTTCAACATCACGTATGTAGACTGCAGTTGATACTAATTAACAAGAGAATCTACCTACCGTGATGATCAACAACTAATATTGCATATCACACACTATATATATATATAAATATATATATATACTGTTTTGTAAATACGGTTATCTCCATATATATCTATATATATGTATATCTCAACATAATTACACTAACAATCAATAATACATATTTAGATACTATATGAAGAAAGGTGTTGCACCAATACGTTTCAACCTAAAGTGCTCTTAAAATACGACAAACAGCAACAAAGCATTATATCGTAACTCCAATTTTTTGTTCTATCACAGCAGAAAATGTTTGTCATACAGCAAAAATCTCAATAACTTTTAAATATTAATATTTATATTTCCTTTTGGAAGTTTAGAGAAATAACCTACAACTGCATGTTTAATTTACAAATATAAACGGTTGTTAATTTACCTTAACAGTTATTCATAATTAGATAACTGTAAAAAAAGTCGATAAACAGTAACTATAACACCATGTTGACTAAGCCAAGCAGTCCTTCATGTTGTTTTACACCATTTTAACTACGCTAAGTAGTCATTTAGGTTTTTTACACCATGATTACTAAGCTAAGCAGTCATTCAATTTTATTACACATTGTTGACTAAGCTAGGTAGTCATTCGGGTTTTAACACCATGATTACTAAGCTAAGCAGTCATTCAGTTTTATTACACATTGTTGACTAAGCTAGGTAGTCATTCGGGTTTTAACACCATGATTACTAAGCTAAGCAGTCATTCAGTTTTATTACACATTGTTGACTAAGCTAGGCAGTCATTCAGGATTTTTACATCATATTGACTAAGTTAAAAAGTCATTCAGTTTTATTACACATTGTTGACTAAGCTAAAAAGTCATTAACAAATACTTAAATAATAAATGACATATAAATATTTTTTTCTTTTGAAGAAAACTTTAATTCTGTCGCAAAATTCTTGCTCACCTCAAATTTTATTACATGATTTACAATAACGATAGATTACTGTTACACTTACTTTGTTAGAAACCAAAAAATACATTCCAACTAGACGCTTCCTAACTGGTATTATAGAGTTCACAATCAACAAAATGTAGCTAGGTGCGTAAGCTAGAGAGTTTAAATGAACGACTTCCTAATTCCCAACAAATACCTATATTGATTTTGTTGATCTAAAGTAAATAACGATTTTCAACAACTGCTGATTTAAAGTAAGATCAGGGGTTTTCAACTACTGGTGATCTGAGGTAAATCAGCGATTGTCAACAGTTGTTAATCTACGGCGAATTAGTGATTTTTCAACAATAGATTTTTCAACGATTTTCAAATATTAATGAACTAAGGTAGACCAATTGTTGATATAAGGTGAAATCAGCGGTTTTCGACTATTGTTGATCGAAGGAAAATCAGCAGTTTTCAACTATTGTTGTTCTAAGGTAAATCAGCAGTTTTCAACTATTGTTGATTTAAGGTAAATCAGCAGTTTTCAACTATTGTTGATCTAAGGTAAATCAGCAGTTTTCAACTATTGTTGATATAAGGTAAATCAGCAGTTTTCAACTATTGTTGGTCTAAGGTAAATCAGCAGTTTTTAACTATTGTTGATCTAAGGTGAAATCAGCAGTTTTCAACTATTGTTGGTCTAAGGTAAATCAGCAGTTCTCAACTATTGTTGATATAAGGTGAAATCAGCGGTTTTCGACTATTGTTGATCGAAGGGAAATCAGCAGTTTTCAACTATTGTTGGTCTAAGGTAAATCAGCAGTTCTCAACTATTGTTGGTCTAAGGTAAATCAGAAGTTTTCAACTATTGTTGGTCTAAGATAAATCAGCAGTTTTCAACTATTGTTGATACAAGGTGAAATCAGCAGTTTTCAACTATTGTTGGTCTAAGGTAAATCAGCAGTTTTCAACTATTGTTGGTCTAAGGTAAATCAGCAGTTTTCAACTATTGTTGATATAAGGTAAATCAGCGTTTTTCGTCCATGGATCTTAAGTAAAATGAGCGGTTTTCATCTACATAAGAACTGTTACTTGAGATCAAGTCTTCACATAAATAGTGAATGACGTCACAGATGTACAATGTTTTACATATACATTTACATATACGATATTCTTTTGTTTTCATATGTGATTAAATTACCTTTAACACATCTGTTTACTGTTTTCTTACACAATAACAGAGTGACAGTGTGAATGAATAATTAAAACATGTCACGATATTAAAATTGAAATACTGACCTTAAAAACAATAAATAAAAACGATGATAAAATATTAAAAACTTAACTTGTCACCAAAAAACCTATAAAAATAAAACTCGTGACGTTTATATTTCACTGAGACTTTGCAGCACAAGCTTATTTTGCTACATTAAACTTAAAATTCACTTTTACTTCATCTAACAAAGTACTGCTATTTTTAATTATACGTTTCAGCATTTAAAGTAGCATTAAATGAATCAAATATACTTATTTGAGTTTGCCTTAAACTAGGAAAAAATAATTAATAATGTGTTTATTAAACTAGGAACGATAAAGGAAAATATACATATTAGTTATTTAAATGTTGTCCCTAAGAGCAAAAAATAAACCATTCAATTATTTTTAAAACCCAGTACAAAGTCGCTCTTATTCATGTTGAATTCCGAAAATAAAACATAACGCACTCAATAAAATGTTTATATTTATATATTATTCTAAATATTTATGAATATAAATGAAAATTCCATCCAATATAATACATGTATTCAGCACTCTTAGTTTACCTATTTTCTTGTGTTTGATGACGTAAAGTTATTACATAAAAAGGCACACATATTTTTTATATTTTTTTTGTTTAAATTCTTCTAGACAGACTATTGAGACACACGAGGTTATTTTTTACATAAAAACTTGTGCGATTTGTTTTTACTTGTTACCTGTTTCAACTGTATATATGTAGAGTCAGACTGAACATGATATTTGTTCTCTGGTGGTTAAGACATTTAACAATGGAAAGAAATTAAAGTTTTTTCAATAAAAACTAATAACAGTGTTTACTGAATAGGAAGTTAATAATTAATAACAGTGTTCACTGAGTAGGGAGTGAGTTACTAATAACAATGTTCATTGAATAGGAAGCTATGAGTAACAGTGTTCAATTAACAGGAAATTATTAATACATGTTCATTGAATATGGAGTTACTAATAATAGTGTTCATTGAATATGGAGTTACTAATAATAGTGTTCATTGAATATGGAGTTACTAATAACAGTGTTCATTGAATATGGAGTTACTAATAACAGTGTTCATTGAATATGGAGTTACTAATAACAGTGTTCATGGTGTACTTGAGAAACTTAGCACATAATAAACACACAATAAGTGAACTAGTTTATGTTTTTCTTAGAAAATTATACTGTATCAAAAAACAAAATAAACAGTATGTATGCAAAGATATTACTTTCTGATTTCATCACCAGGTGCTTGGTTAGCTAAGGTTCTACAGGAGTAGGTTTACTCCTATCAACCCTTTCGTCGACATCTTCTTCGTCTATCTTTAAGTCGTTTTGTTTAAGTCGTTCTCGCTGTAAAAAGACATAACACAACAATAATATGATTTTAAGTCACTGGAAATAAGTTACTAGCTTCAGGAACAATAAAAGTACTTATACAAATAGTGGAAACAAGTTATTAGCTTCAGGAACAATAAAAGTACTTATACAAATAGTGGAAACAAGTTATTAGCTTCAGGAACAATAAAAGTACTTATACAAATAGTGGAAATAAGTTATTAGCTTCAGGAACAATAAAAGTACTTATACAAATAGTGAAAATAAGTTATTAGCTTCAGGAACAATAAAAGTACTTATACAAGTAGTGGAAATAAGTTACTAGTTTCAGGACCAATAAAAGTACTTATACAAGTAGTGGAAATAAGTTACTAGTTTCAGGAACAATAAAAATACTAATACAAATAGTGGAAATAAGTTATTAGCTTTACAAACAGTGGAAGTAAGTTACTAGCTTCAGGAACAATAACAGTACTTATACAAATAGTGGAAATAAATTACTAGTTTCAGGAACAATAAAAGTACTTATACAAATAGTGGAAATAAGTTACTAGTTTCAGGACCAATAAAAGTACTTATACAAGTAGTGGAAATAAGTTACTAGTTTCAGGAATAATAAAAGTACTCATACAAGTAGTGGAAATAAGTTACTAGCTTCAGGAACAATAACAGTACTTATACAAATAGTGGAAATAAGTTAATAGCTTCAGGAACAATAACAGTACTTATACAAATAGTGGAAATAAGTTACTAGCTTTAGGAACAATAAAAGTACTTATACAAATAGTTATATTTTAGGTACTCGTGTTCTTCTGGATTTAGTCACTGTGTTACCACGCTTTTCAAAAGACATGGAATCGTAATAACACATCATGAAAACAACTAGTTTTATGTGTTTGGTAAAGAAGTAATATTCCATTATACCTTTAATCTTAGTTTCATTTCCAGTGTACTGTTAAAGGGTTTTATATATATATATAATTTGTCTTTATTTGCTTTATATATATATATATTTATTATGAGGATGACTTTGCATTGTTAACTTAATATATGGATTTAGGACTAACTTAAATCTTCTAACTTTATCAAATATTATTGGGATTACGGCCGAAAATATCAATAACGGCAAGTGGACCAATCTGATAACTCCATGTATTCCGTAGGATTTCGTTTTATGACACTGCAGAATCCTCGTTATACCAATATGTTGAATTAGATGCATTAAATCAAACGTTAAATTTTAGTTCTGATCTTAGTAGGTAGATTATTTTGGTCACAACTGATAATATAGTCTCTGTTTTTAGAAACAATGTCTCAGAGAACATAGGGCCTAACAAGTATAGACAAATAACTTACCAATGACGAAGGAGGACGTGGCGTCTTGTTAATTTCAGATTTAGTTGGTGGGCGATACAACGGAGCTGAAGGAACGCTCAGTCGACGGTTACTGTAGCCATAGCTACCAGCTGTTGTAAATAGTGCTTCTTCGTGATGGATACCGCGGTAGGACGGCGGTTTACCAGCAGACTTATAAACGGATAACACACAGATATAGCAATGGCTGGTTTTGTAATAGTAAATTAAAAGGTTTTTCTATTCACAAACAACAGTAACTCTTAATCACACTCTTTTATTAAGAGATGAGGGTCCCACTAGACCATTAAACTTAATAACTTGATCAGATTTATTCAGATGTTTTTATTTTAAACAACTACCAACTGCAACGTTTCAGCTTATAGGATCAGATCATCTTCGGGTAATGCATGGTTAACAACCATTACGAATTCAATACACAACGGTTATTTTCAGAAGTGCATTGTGCATGTGTTGAATAATAAATATTTAACATAAGTGGGAATGATTATTGTATGGCTATATTGAAGGACCTTCCTCAAAAGTAGGTTTAAGAACACATTGATTAATGATTAACGAGGGCTATCTGCATTAGCCGTCCCTAATTTAGTAGTGTGAGACTAGAGGAAAGGCAGCTAGTCATCACCACCCACCGCCAACTCTTGGGCTACTCTTTTACCAACGAATAGTGGGATTGACCGTCACATTATAACGCCCCCACGGCTGAAAGGGCGAGCATGTTTGGAGCCCATTAATTTGACAGTAAGTTGTGTCATTGAATTTAAAGGAAAACGTTGTTGGTAGGCCAAATAAGGTCACAAAATTTGAAAAGATTTTGGTAATTCTTTATTTGGGGTTACTGATGATAGTTTCAATACCTTGTTTGAATGTTTTTTCTTCTCGAGGAATTTGGGTATCCAGATTTTGTATATTTTAATTTTACGATTTAATTTCTTTGAGTATTGAAGAAAATGAGATTTGTTTTTGGGGTGCTTGCTGGGTGGTGAAATGATCCAAGAAAGAAGTATGCCAATTTTGTAAGTGAATAAGTAAAATTGTGAAACGGGTTTTTAGAGGTTTTTTTTTGGGGGGGGGGGGTTACATCTATGGGAATCCTTAAAGTTGCGATGTCTTGCCTTCGCTACACTGTAACTAACTGCCTATTTGTTAACTAATGATATTTTAGTAAGGGCCTCTCTTTACCTGGTAGTTCTGGCTCTCGAATCACTATCTACGGGTCGAGGGGTTAGAATCTCCGTCACACCGAAAATGTTCATCCTTTCAGCCGTGGAGGCGTTATAACGTAACGGTCAATCCTACTATTTGCTGATAAAAGAGTAGCACAAGAGTTGGTGGTGGGTGGTGATGACTAGCTGCCTTCCCTCCAGTCTTCTTCTTCGGCTTTTCACTTTAGCATAGGTTGCCGTGCTTCGCACGTGTTGCCTTTCTCCAATAACATCTGTTCATTGCCAGGTCTTCTATAATTTATTTCTAGTTGAGGTCTATCACTGCTAAATTAGGGATGGCTAGCGTAGATGGCCCTGGAGTAGCTTTGTGTGAAATTCAAGAAAAACCAGGCAAACCTTTTTGTACTTTTTAAAAACACGATTCACCTGCCTCTTATATACGAGATAAAATATTCAATACGTATTTTAACGAATAACTTAAAGTTTCGTTCATTAATGCGATTTAGTGACTCTTATAGAGGACGACGGTTTATGACTTTTGTGATTGTTAAGTTAGTTTGTTTTCTTAACGTCTTTAATCCTCTCCATTCTTGTTTAAATATGGTTTAACCTTGGTGTATTTGATTAAAACTCTATGATTGGTAGACACACCAATCCTGGATGTTTGGTTAAAACGATGTGAGTTATTAGACACACCAATCTTAGATATTTGGTTAAAACTCTTTGTAATTTGGTAGACACACCAATCTTAGATATTTGGTTAAAACTCTTTGTGATTTGGTAGACACACCAACCTTGGATGTGTGGTTAAAACTCTTTGTGATTGGGTAGACACACCAACCTTGGATATTTGGTTAAAACTCTTTGTGATTTGGTAGAGACACCAATCTTAGATATTTGGTTAAAACTCTTTGTGATTTGGTAGAGACACCAATCTTAGATATTTGGTTAAAACTCTTTGTGATTGGGTAGACACACCAATCTTAGATATTTGGTTAAAACTCTTTGTGATTTGGTAGACACACCAACCTTGGATGTGTGGTTAAAACTCTTTGTGATTGGGTAGACACACCAACCTTGGATGTGTGGTTAAAACTCTTTGTGGTTGGGAATAAACACCAACATTGGATGTGTGGTTAAAACTCTTTGTGGTTAGGTAGACACAACAACCTTGGATGTGTGGTTAAAACTCTTTGTGGTTGGGTAGAAACACCAACATTGGATGTGTGGTTAAAACTCTTTGTGGTTAGGTAGACACAACAACATTGGATGTGTGGTTAAAACTCTTTGTGGTTAGGTAG
>NW_013667691.1:196534-206151 GCF_000517525.1 Limulus polyphemus
ATCTTCTAAAAACAAGTTTTGATACGAAGGTACACATCCTGATTCTTGATTAGTTTGAAGTAGTTTAGCGTTGATTCAAATGTAGCAGATGTTGAATGAGGTGTATAACATCTTCTAAAAACAAGTTTTGATACGAAGGTACACATCCTGATTCTTGATTAGTTTGAAGTAGTTTAGCGTTGATTCAAATGTAGCAGATGTTGAATAAGGTGTGTAACATCTTCTAAAAACAAGTTTTGATACGAAGGTACACATCCTAATTCATGATTAGTTTGAAGTAGTTTAGCGTTGATTCAAATGTAGCAGATGTTGAATATGATGTATATAACATCTTCTAAAAACAAGTTTTGATACGAAGGTACACATCCAAACTAATCATGAATCATGGTTAAAACTCTTTGTGATTTGGTAGACACACCAACCTTTAATGTTTGGTTAAAACTCTTTGTGATCTGGTAAACACACCAACAGATGACTTAATTTCGCCATCACCTGTATAATTTAACTACCATCCATATACAAACAGGCTTTGAAAATATAAACATAAAACTAATCCTGAAACATAATCATATGAAAGAAGAGAGAAAACCGACTACATAATCTTCTAAACCCTAGCAAACAAAGCAGTGAAGAACCTAGTTTAAAACTATTCAACGTAAGTTCTCGTCCAAACCATAAAAATAGTTTCTAATTTAATTATTGAGGAAGGCCTCAGTACAGACATGCATACTCCTGTAAATTTGCTGACTATGACCTTGGGTAATAATGTTTTTTTTTAATCATATCAACAACTGAAAATGGAGAAAATTTCTCCATAATTTTATTTTTATGTTCACATTATTAAGAAATCAGCTGGATTTCACACTTGTGTCTATAGGTACCAAGTGCACTCAGAGCAACACGTAGAATGGTAGTCTTAAATCTATCCACAATAAAAACTTGGAACATAAATATTTATAACTCATATCGTACTTGACATATGTACCCCCAACAATTTAAACAGTGAATTAAGGAGAATGTCGGGTATTTTCATTTATAAAAGTTGTTATCCCGAGGGAAGAGTTAACAAAAAAAAACAATCAGTAAAACTGAAGCAAAGAAATCACGAGACCAGAACTTCATCACAACCACTATACATCCCTTTTATCGAATACGTCAGCGACAACCTTGTCTGAATATGGAAATGTCTCATCAAAAACACAAAGTTGTTAATCGTAAGTAAAAGAAGAAATAAAAACAAAGACTGTCGTTGGAAAAACATAAAAATCCGAAACAAAAGGACACCAATGTAATAACATATGAAATCAAATGTAATACATGTGAACGATTTTATTTGGGTAAAACTGGAAAGGGACGAAACACATGGATCAAACAACACATGAAATTATCTTCCCATGTTTTGAACGTTTCAAAATAAAGCACACACTTCATATTCGAACATAACATTGAAACTGGCATACACAGATGAAACATCGCAGACGCTACGCTACTGTAATAAGAAAACTCAAATTTTTTAAAACTATTCCGGAACTCCCCCCCCCCTCTCTCTATTAACTGTAATCCATATATTCCACTGTTTTTATGTGTTTTGTATTTTTTTTATAGTTCTTGTAAGTAATTATTTTCACCTATCTTAAAGATAAATAATTCAACACGCGCTCTGCTGAGAATAACCGTCACAATTTGAAATTGTAATAGTTGTTAAACATATAGTGTTTGAAGATGACCCGTTCCTATCGGCTGAAACGTTGCAGTTATAACTGTTAACAAAAACACATTTGTCTTATTTTATGGAAAACAACCACTCCTTTATACAGTCATTAAAAATGAAGGAATTTCTGTTCTCATAAATGATACATTTTGCAATTACTTTTCGTCCGCTGCGAATGGAATGAGTGAATTTGCTTATTCTTTGGTCATTTCTTTAAATTGAGTATTGTGAAAGACAAACCCATAAAATTACTACTGAGTTGTACATCATCAAACAGTGATTTTAAAGATTGTAGTAAAAATTTTAATTGTTATATTTACATTAAAATCGCTTACTAGTAAGTTGAACATCGAAAAGTATGTTTTAAAGATTTTATAGAAACTAATAATAATGATAGTTACTTCTTCAGGCATCACCCGACAGGTGGCTCTGCTCAAGTGCTTCACGACCATTGCTGTCATAATAACAAGTATGAGCATTAAGACGAAAACTCCAATTACAATACCGAGGATGATGGGGGTAAAGTTCAAAAAACTATCTGAAAATGAAATAAATATAGATAAATGTCAATACATTAATAGATATCATATTTTAATCTATTACAAGTTAGTTTTTGGTACATATGATATTGTCCTATTCTTCAAGAAATGTGGGGCTTAAAATGTTAATGCACCAGAACGACGGTTATATTCTAAAGGTTTATTTAGCCCTTTCAGTGTGGTTGGATTATATTTGTCTCAGTGCACATTTGTGCAGGAATGGTTTAAAATAATATAATATATTCTTGCGTCACTTTCACCTCAGAGCGTACATATAACGTAATTCAATAAATAACAGCTGGGAGAACATATAACCCAAAATCAATACCGGTTGGAAACCGCACATGTAACCCAACATCAGTGCTTGTTGGAACACACACATGTAACCCAACATCAATGTTTATTGGAACACACACATGTAACCCAACATCAATGTTTATTGGAACACACACATAACTCAAAATCAATGCCTGTTGGAACACGCACATGTAACACAACATCAATGCCTGTTGGAATACGCACATGTAACCCAACATCAATGCCTGTCGGGACAAACATATATCCCAGTACAATAACTGCTGGGACACACACATAACCCAACATCAATGTTTGTTGGGACATATGTGTAACCAAGGAACAATGCCTATTGGAACATGCATGTAACCCAACATATATGCCTGTTGTGACACACATGTAACCTACCGTAAATACATTTTGGGACACACATGTAATCTAATATCAATACCTTTTCGGACACACATGTAACCCAGCTACAATGCCTATTAGGATACACATGTAACCGAGCAACAATGCTTGATGGGACAAACATGTAACTTAACATCAATGCTTGTTGGGACACACGTGTAACTCAACATCAATACCTATTGGGATGCATACGTAATCCAGTAACAACGCCTATTGGGACAATATGTTCCATAAACAAATTCTAGAATCTGTGCATGGAAAAATATTATCAGACATTATTTTTACTTATTTATGTCTTTTCTATTTTAAGAATACAAATGTCGTAGTGAAAAGGTTAATATTGCAATTTTTTTATATTTGTTTCTTGGGGTTGTAGATATTCAGCAATTTAAATAAACAGCGAACAAAAGTAAATATGACACTGAAGATAAAAACGACACGAGGAAAATTATTAAATGGAATATTCTAATTCTTCAATAGACCAAATAGTACGTGACCTCAATCCATCTGCGTAAGACACAGGACGAAACATTCTGATTTGGTAAAAGAAGGAGTTATATATATCTTGTCTAGTGTTATTTGCTACTGACAAATAATTGATTAAATATACTGCATTAGCCCGATTATAAGGCGACCTCGAATACAAGGCGACCCCTATTTTCAGAAACCATGGGAAAGAAAAACTGAGTATCATAACGTCCTTTGTTTAGGTCCGCAAAATCAATACTATAATTGAACAGCCTGCAGGTGGATCAGTTGCAAGAATTGGGGATGACCTTGAGCGAACATCTGGCGCGCATCCGTAGATGGATGCTTTCTGGACATCCAGGAATGTGACAGACTAGAGCAGGGGGAAGGGGGCCTGTGATCGACTGCAATTATAAGGCAACTATGAACTTTACAGCCAAATTATTAATAAAAAACATCACCTTTTAATAGGGCCAATACAGTATATATGAAGTGAAATCGATCATTCGATTCACCAACTGTTACTGAATTATATCAATTTCGGGGAATTCCACAGATTATCAGTAGCCGCTGACAAAGGCAAATCATAAAGAATAAGACTGGGCTTCTTACAGTGGTGGTGGATAACAAAAAACATCATAAATACAAGTTATTATTATCAATTAGTGAGACCAAACTAGCAGGACTGTAAAAACGTTTTAATTGGCCAACTTCTTTCGATAAAGCTAAGATTTCTGTATTGGATTTTGAAGACTCTGAAAACAAAAGATTCAATTATCGAATTTGCTTGCCTCTTAATATTTATTTATCCAAAATGAAAAGTATTCAGTTCATGTTTACTTTCGTTGAAGCTTCGTACTGTCAGTGACGGTTTTTGTTTTAGTGGCATGCTCCTGAAGAAGCTATAGAGCGAAACGTTGAAAGTCCAGTTAAAGAAGAACAAGAGGAAAATCTCAGTAGTCGCGACTGCAATTAGATTTCAAATCGGTTAAGAGATAGAACTATGAGCTAAAAGTTTACATTTGAAAAACAAGCAGGAATCTTCAATAGCCGAAGTTGTAATTAAATTTCAAATCGGTCAAGAGATGGAGCCATGAGCTGAAAGTTTGTACTTGAAAAAAAAACAACTTAAAACCGTTCTATGTGGCTAAAAATAACAAATTTGGTGTTATAAAGTCGTTTATAGTTAATTTGTTTGTTTGTTGTTGTTTTTAAGGTACAAAGCTACACAATGATCCATCTGTGCTCTGTTTACCGCGAAATATTGAATCCCGGATTTTAGCATTGTAGTGCATAAACTTTCCGCTGAGCTACCGAGGAACATTCGGTTAATATCATAAAGTTTTAATGAATTCAAAAATGCTTGCAATTTGGTAACAAAACAAACTTGCAATATGCGTATAAAATTCAGTTGTCCTGTTTTCACATTTGCTATGCCAACAACTCTTTGAAGCTAGGTACTTACGGGTGGATTCATTGTGCAAAGAAAGACCTAATGTTTATGATCATGTTTGAGGACATCAGTTAATAAAAATGGACACCGTTTTTCACGACCGCGTTCATGTAAACACAATAATTCATTTTAAAAAATATTTTTCTTTTTTACTATTTACTTACAATAGGTATTTTACAATTCATGCTAGGCTTCATATTTTAAACAGTATTCAGATGTAACTTAGTTAGATTGGTGTATTTTGGTGCCTAGTTAAGTTTGTCCTCTCACTGATTCATTGTTCACTGGAATATTACATTTCAGATAAATAGATTCCTCTGTTGTTAATAAGGCTGAACATGAACAATAATTACCGTATCTGCACTGTGAATCCAAGGATTCATGGTTCGCGTCTCATTGCCACAAAAACCGTTTTAGACTTTCAAGCAATGAGTACGTAATCAAGGCGGTGGTGGTAAAAAATCCTTCTATTCGGTTAGATAAGAGCAACCCAAGGGTTGGAGGTACAAGCCTCGTTTCGTCGAGTCTACCGGTCCAACGTTAGGGATGGCTATTCGTATGTAGCCCTTGCACAGCTTTGCTTGATATTCTTATACAAACGGAACTCAAGTGTTGAAACTCATACTATTCAGTTTAGTACACAGAGCGAAATAGTTTTTTTTTGTCATTAAGTGGAATTTGTTAGAATACTACGCCCAAAATTATTTTATTTGTTTCATCGCTCTTTTTTTTGCATAAAAATTGGATTAAAACGGTTAAACATAGACTATTCATAATATATAGATTAATTTCAACTTGCGTTTATTAAAGTTACCTCCAAGAATTCGTTAGTTGTCTAAACTTACCAGCTAATAGTCTATAGTGTTTTTGGTCCATCAAAAGGAAATATCCTACTGCGATTAAAATATAATAACGTAATCAACTTTGTTTGATTACTTACTAGGTGGCGCTACAGTAGTAGTGGCCGTTGACGATAGCTGAACAACGGTTAACTGATTCCCGTTCAGATCGGTAAGTTTCAATTCTCCACTATTAATCTTTTGCGTGAGTTCACTCGTTGAGGCCTGTAGACTATTTCCATCGACAATGGTAGTGTTACTATTATAAGGAACAAGTCCAAACTTGACGTCTATACTACCTGTTGTGAAGGAGAAGAGGTAAACATTAAAACGTGAGCAAACCAAGCTGACAATACACGTATATCAGTTTAACAATAGGCTACACTTATTACGGTAAAACAATGAAATCACGTAATGGTACAACAATGAAATGATGTATTCGTAATTGATCTGTAAATTCTGAAACTCTCATAATTTGTCTAGAACATTATTTTAGCACGTGCATCTTAACAGAATGTTTAATAACAATCCCTTTTACTAATATTTTTCGATAATTACGTTTATTGTATGTATAAAATAAAGTCAATGTTCACTTGTCGTGCATCCGAACCTACAGGAATCGGATCCTGTAGCGCAACAAATCTAATCCGAGGAACAGTTACGAACAAATGATGTGCTACAGTACGTATTCCACCTGAAAAAAAAAGGTTGTACCTAAAATAAGTCCTCTACTAATAATTAGTTCGCTTTGCAACGTGTTCGATTTTTTTAGTAGATTGTACTCTGGAATCCAGCAGATACCCACTCACCCCCACCACCTCCCAAATAAAAAAGAAATTAACACCTGCAGTCTTAAAGAAGGTGAGATGATGGGTGCTATGTCTGTATTTACTTCATTAAGATCTTGAACGTTATTTCTTCGATTACAATTTTATAAGTGAAACCCCGAACCACGTTTTTAGTAGTTGGCACTTTGGAGAGAACGAAGAGTACGTATTGTCACCAATATTTCATCTGTAGCATTAAGGTGGTCTCACTCCGACATTCGGTGTTAAAATTAGCTCTTAATTTGTCACAAAATCGGTTAATACATAGAATATTTAACGCAAGATCTAACCCTCAACCAAAGGCAAAGAAGCGTTTTTGGGTAGAAGGGCAAGGAACTCAAATTTCAAATAACCGTTGTAAGTGTTGCATAGAAACTTAACATTCCGATGATTGGTGTACGTTTTGCATATACCGTTGGAAAGTCTGGAATCTGCTGTATCCAAATATGTAATCCTTATGGTAATAATATGTTTCAATCGAAAGTTATGAGCAGTCAAAGAGACACGGGGTTTCGGAGTTGCTACACCATTACCAGCAAGGGCCACACACATGAATTGATTATCTCTTCTTTTTATTACAAAAATTACATTATGCGACATTTCTTTATCGTCTGTTTGAGTCTGGAGACCTTTTCCTTGATCTTGGGATCTGATGGAAGGCTATTACTACTATCACTACAGTTCTTGTCAGCATCAAACCTATTTTTGAGTGCTGCAACAGCATGTTTGGGATTGATAGGTGGATTTGCCTCAACAAGGACTTTCAAAACGTTCATCGTGATAATACATAGCAGCTGCACAGGTTGCAAGTCGAACATGTCGGAACCTTGCACCCGCAGGTGCTCGAGGGAATAATGGTAATTGATGATTACGTACCAAATAGTAGCAAGGTTCCAGTCACGGTCAGCGAGGATTGGAGCTACCTGGTTAGAATCTTTGGGCTCTGGTCTGACAACGCTGATGCAACAAAGGGCGAAGATGAAGTTTCACATAGCTGACCCGTCGGTTACACAAAAAGTGCTGACATTAACTATTTGGTTTCTGCTGAAGAAGTTTCACATAGCTGACCCGTCGGTTACACAAAAAGTGCTGACATTAACTATTTGGTTTCTGCTGAAGAAGTTTCACATAGCTGACCCGTCGGTTACACAAAAAGTGCTGACATTAACTATTTGGTTTCTGCTGAAGAAGTTTCACATAGCTGACCCGTCGGTTACACAAAAAGTGCTGACATTAACTATTTGGTTTCTGCTGAAGAAGTTTTACATAGCTGACCCATCGGTTACACAAAAAGTGCTGACATTAACTATTTGGTTTCTGCTGAAGAAGTTTCACATAGCTGACCCATCGGGTACACAAAAAGTGCTGACATTAACTATTGCGTTTTTGCTGATGACGTGGCCAGTTATAACTCGGTCAGTTTGTGTCCTATTTGGATATTGTAAATTGTAATCGTCATATCTCACCATATGCTACATCCTACAAAAGTATTTTATTTTAAAAAAACAATCGGATAAATCCCGGATATTTAACATCCGGCCCCTGCAACTGAGGCGCCTCTGGTTGAGGGAGAGACCCTGTGTTTAAATGAGAAATGCATTTTTATTAAGAAGAAAAAGGTGGTTATTATTTAACCAAAATGTTACATGTGGAATATTGACAATGGCTAGATTGATGTTTGGAAACTCTTTTGGTTGATTTCAAACCGCTTTAGCTTAAAACTTTTATTCTGTCATATTTATGTCTCGTGTTGTCCTAAACGAATCTTACGAAAAGCTTTCTTTAAAGCTAGTCATAATCCTCGTAAGAATACTCTTGAAACATTGTCCCAAAAGACGAAACGTAACAAGCGTGCCTTAACTATCCCTTATCCCCCAATTGTGTCCCCTCAAATCACCAAATTTATCAAGGACAACTTTTACGTTCTTCAAACTAATAATGACACAAAGGCTGTTTTCACTGAACAACCTGTTATAACTTTTTGACACAAACAACACCCTCGGGATACCTTTCTTCATGTCAACTTTACTTACTGTATTCAACCAAACAATTCTCCTGGTTCTTTCCCCTGCAACCGACTACGTTCTGTAACTTGTCAACACACTGACAATCGAATTTCAGTGACATTTATCCCAAACCGTTTTTAAATTAAAAATACTTTTACCTATTTCTCAGAATTCGTTATATGGTGCATTGTTTGTGCCGTACATTGGTGAGACTAGTGACAAATGTCGCGAACACAGACGACTCATATTAAATGATAATATTGACTTACTAATCTCAAGAAACCTTTCAGACGATAAACACGACTTGTCACATCTCATGCTCGTTGTTTTAAAATCAACACCAACAGAGTTTTATTTACGTGAACGCGAAGAACGACGCCTTATTTATACTCCAGATACAATTTCTTCACTTGTTTAAACGAGAACTTTTCTTTTTTGTAACTGCAATGTATACATCGTCCGACTTTTGCCACTATTACCTTTCAAATATCAGCTCTGTGTTTCTTTACAACAATTGATTCGCTAATATTGTTACGTCACACTTCGAACCACCTTTCGCACGTTCTCCTATTTTTGTCTTTTTTTTTTTTTTAGTAATACTCGAATGTGCTCTGTATATTTGACTTTAACAAACATCAGCTGAAGAAACGATGTGTTAAAGTTTTCCTAGATTTTGTTACCATCGTATCTAGAGTTTTACTTTTACTTTCTAAAATGTTGACATTGTGTCTATGGGTAAATGTGGATCATTGCAATGTTTTTTTACCGTATATTTTAACAGCTGATATTCAGGACAATAATTCCTGTAATGCTATGGTCTCAGAAAGATTCCTCAATTACTTCAAACTAATCACGAAGCGCGTGCCTTCGTATCAAAACTTGTTTTTAGAAGATGTTACACCCCTCAAACTACTTCCCACATCCAAGGTTGGTGTGTCTACCAAATCACAAAGAGTTTTAACCAAATATCTAAGATTGGTGTGTCTACCAAATCACAAAGAGTTTTAACCAAATATCTAAGATTGGTGTGTCTACCCAATCACAAAGAGTTTTAACCAAACATCCAGGA